>NC_061115.1:154366374-154375110 GCF_002878395.1 Capsicum annuum | reverse complement strand
CAAGAGGATAATTTAGTATATTTTAAAAAAAAAAATTATATACTTGATGAGAGAATATACTACCTCAAAATAATATATTTTATTTTGAAGATTGTAAATGTGTTGTAAAAAGATATATGTAGTTAAGTGTACAAATTATTACGTCTAGATATAATATGAACAAACGTACCAATTAAATTAAATAAATTATAGTTTTAGAATTATCTTTAGTATATATAGTTTAAATTAAAGGCAAAATGGTTCGATGGATTCCTGTACTATGCCGGTTTTGTAAGTTGGACACTTCTACTTACATGTTTGTCATCTGAACCCCTAAACCCACAAAAAAACAACATTTTAAATATTTTTTTGGTGAGTGTAACATACTCTTGCCACATCAGCTTCCATGTCAGCTTCCACATCATTTTAATTATTACATTAAATTTCACGTCATTTTTAAAATATCACATAAGAAACTAAATATTAAAAAATAAAAAAAATTAAATTGAGAATTACAAAAAAAAAATGAGATGAATTTTTTATCTTCATCTTCTCTTTTCTTCATCTCCCCTCTCTCTTCTTTATCTCCAACAAGTTGTATGAGGTCATGACCATCTGAATCTCTCGAAGATCGAAACTCCATTATTTCATTCATTTTTTCATTCGTAGCCTTATACCCACTTGAAAAATGCCTCGCTCCAATCAATTTTCAATTGCACGAAGTCGTCGGAAAATCCCTATCAGCTACACATTCCCCTTTCCACTTTGCCGGACTGGACTAAGATCACGATAATCTATTACTTCATCTTCAATTACTCCAATTACTTAACAATCAAAAACAACGAAAAAAACTCAATTTTTAGCTCTTTTTCAAATTCGAAACTGAACTTCTTACCAATCAAAACAACGGGAATGAAAAAAACTCTAAATTTCTTTTTCAGCTCCAAAACAATGAAAAAAAACTCAAATTTTAGCCTTTTTTCAGTTCCTCCAAAACAATGAAAAAAAAACCTCAAATTTTAGCACTTTCAACTCCGAAAGATGAAACTAAACTACTTTATAATCAAAACAATGGAAAAAGTCAAATTATAAGGCCTTTTCAACTCCCAAACAATTAAAAAAAAACTTAAATTTAGGGCCTTTTCAGGTTTAAAACAATTGAAAAAAAAAAGGTCAATTTAGAGGGCTTTTTTAGCTCCAAAACAATTAAGAAACCTCAAATTTTAGGCTATTTCAGCACCCTAAAGAACAAATTAAACAATAAAAAAATAAATTGATGAAAATTTCAAACCTTGAGAGAGAGATTTAAAGGCAATTATGAAGAGAATAATTGAATTGAAGATGAAAAATTGGGGGAAACAGGAAAATGCGTCCATTACTCCGATAACAAGGCCAGACCCAAAATCAGATTACTTTAGCGACCCGTCACTACTAGTCAATCTAAGAAATTCAGGGGATCTCGTTGTTTAAACATGTCGAAATTGTTCTGATATAACAGCCAAAACCCCATTAAAATTCTCAAGCTTCTTCCCATTCAATATCGATAATTTAACAGAAAAGCCATGAAAAACATTACTATAAATATGAATAATATAATTAACACCATTCCCACCACTTTCTAATTCATAGGTATCAGTAAAAAGAGAGCAAAGAGTCGACTCATACCAGTGTTCATGAGTCGAAAATATAAAGTTCTTGGGGTATTTATAATTGATGAAACTGAAAGAGTGTTCACCAATAAAGAAAGGAAAAAAGAAAAGAAATGAAGAAAATGCCATGAATGAATTAAAGAGGAGTGAAGTGAGGAGAACATAGGCGGCAGTGGAGTCCTGAAGAAGAAGAAAGGGCTTTGGGTTCTTTTTTTTTTTTAAAAAAAAAAAAGCTAATAGTACTTTTTAATGTTATTAAATATTTTAAATGGTTTCTTTTCAATTTTACGCACCCAAAAAATCGCGTGCACACACGCGATTTTCACATCAGCAACTTAATGCCACATATGCATAAAAGGGTTTAAAATGCTGAGATTTATAAAGTTTAAGGGTTCAGATGGCAAAAGTCCTAGTAGAAGTGTCCAACTTACAAAAACGACATAATACAGGGATCATCGAACCATTTTGCCTAAATTAAATGAATACTTTTTCATCATTTATCATTATCTTTTTTTATTATTTTACTATTAATATAGTGCTCCATCTGTTTTGATCTGTTTAAAAGTAGTACGTCTCTTTATTTTTGATAATTTTCTAATCAATTCTGCAAAATTAATGAGTATTTTGATACATTATACATATCTTTAGCCTATTAATATAAGATTCAAAAATCTTTTTTTAATTTGTTAAAATTCAATACAAATCAAAATCAGACAAATAAAAAACACTAACTAATTAAACTTTTTTCTCTAAGTATGAACTAAACGTGTCAATTGTTTCCATATCAGTTCAATCCCATTGTTATTTATTATTTCATTGCAATATCTTAATTAAAAGTAATCTCAAGTCATGGTTTAAAACTTTGCTCATCAATAATCTTATATTATAAAATGGACTAAATTTTAAATAAGGAATTCAACTTTGGTTTGACATAATATCCGTAATGGTTTATAAATTAATTTCAATGAATTTTATAAGTTTGTTATAATTATTATAAATTTATGAAAATAACCTTTGGCTAAAATATGATTTTAGAAGCTTTGAATTTTGAAAATAGATATGTACATATTCAGAAGCACAATTTAATATCTACAAGTTTTGTATTTTTCTTAGAAATGCATCATTTTGTTAATACTTTATCTGTTCCGGTTCGTTTGGTCTATTTTAATTTGGTATGAAATTTTAAAAAATAAAATATTTTTTTTAAATATTGTGCTATTAAATAAAAGATATGTCAAATATACCAAAATATTCTTTAATCTTACAATCTTGAATGTGACATGTAGAAAGTTAAAATTACAAATGTTGCTAAAAATGAAATAAAAAATGAAATAAAAAAGAAATAAATCAAATAAATTGAACCGAAGAAAGTAGTAAATAATGACAAACAAAACTTCCACAAAAATAAGAAAAATACAAACGTGAAAAAAATAGAACATGAATGAAAGTTGATGATAATTGAGCATTTTGATTTTTTATAATAAACAATAGATTTGAATAAATTTGTGTACGAATAAAGAGAATGGGCACCATAGAAAAAAAATTATAGAGAATGGGCATATAGAAAAAAAAAACTTCCACAATAAATTTCTTCCTTGGCTTTTCTATATAAATAAAAAAAATTTATAGAAACTTGTTTCCCCAAAAACAATTCTTTGTTTAATAAGAAGTAATTTTTCCTAGGAAGAATTAATTTTGTTTGAAAGAAAATAAAGCAAATACATTTCCTTGTAGGTGTAAAAAACAACTCACCATAACTCGTCCAAATGCTCTCAAAAAAACAAAAATAGAAAAAGAAAAAAACTAGCTACAAATTATTGAAGTTTATGCTATTTTTTTATTTTTTTTTTGTAAAGGTGGATGGCTGAGACCTGATGTCTCATCCATTAGATTACTTAGCCAATCATCTAGAACCTCGTATTATTTTATTGATAGGTCAAACACATCGACAGACTCCTTAACTTGACACCATCTTTCACTTTGTCACCTCAAGTGGATGCTGTTCACTTTTGGCACTTTAAGTAGCTATAAAGTGTGTTACTTTAGCACCTTTTGCTGACACAACACATTATGTGCGTTGACCTACCCTAAAGGCGCGTGAGTAGCTCTATTTTATGATTTTGTATTTGTTTTTTAACTTCTTCATCTTTTCTCTTTCTTCTTCCACCAACTCAACCTTCCACCGCTATTAACAACCATTGCTGAGCTTCCAATATCAGCTTTAAACCTTCTTCTTATTCGTCCATCAGCTCCACCTTCCAACATCACCATCATCATCCACCAAATTACCACCAAATTTTTTAATTAAAAAACATAGAAGAAAAAAATCACATACTAATTTTAAAAATTAAAAATCACATCTTAAATCACATCTCCATGATTGTTGTAGAAAATTAAAAATAGTGTAACCAATTTTTTCGCACAACCACCATTAGTTTTATTATTCACCTCCACAATTTTTGCACCACAATTTAATTCCATATCACCATCAAACTTACATTCACTTAATTTTCATTAATTGAGTCTATTCTAAAGTGTGATCCAATTAAAATATATCAGAGATATATCTGCACGAAACCATATCAAAGCAACTAGACAACAACATTCTTATATACCAAGTTTGATTCTTATATACCAAGTTTATTCCTTTTTATGATTCTTCTTAGATCCCTTTATTCTTTAATTTTTAATTTTGAATCTCTCTATGTTTATTGTTGACATCCAATTTTGATTCTTCGTCCTTAAGTTAGCGCATTCAGACTTCCTAATCGTTAAAGTGCACAAAATACAATTTGTCATATAGTTTTTCTAATTTTTAACAATTTATTGATAATCGTCATTATTTTATAATTGTTGTCATATTTTAATTTTTACATAATTTATTGATAATTATCTTTAATTTTGTAAATTTTAAAATTTTTATCAGTTTATTATTATTTTAATATTTTTGCATAGTCATTTACATGTGTACACAACACAACACTGTAATTTTTTATTGCACAGTATAATTTTAATTATTTATATCATAATATATTTTTTATGATAATTATATTTTTTATTTGTTGTTTATATTTTTCTGTAATTATACATCGATATTCACTATTTTATACGTTATTTAATACGACCTGCAAAAATAAGTCGATTTAATTATTTTAATACACAAAATAATAAATCAATCAAATCAAGTCTCCTCACTTTTTAACTTTTTGACTTTATTTCACTTTCTATTCCTAATTTAAGCGATTTGTTGGAAAATAATATATTTCATGAATGATCTTTTTCTTTGTATTTTTCTTTTTAAATACACATAAACATTCACATCCTTAAATTCGTAAATTTTAAAATTTTTATCAGTTTATTATCTTTTTAATATTTTGCAGTCATCTATATACGTATATAACATAACAGTATAATTCTTTTTATATATTATAATTTAAATTATTTATAGCGTAATATATATTTTAAAATATTATATTTATTGTTTGCTTTCTTTTAATAATTATACATCGATACTTATATTTTTGCATATTGTTTAATATAGTTTACAAATGATATGATCGATTCGATTAGTTTAATATATAAAGTAATAAATCAATCAAATTAAAATCATGCCAACTTTTTAAAGAGGATAATTTTTTATTTATTTTTATTTAATAGTAACATACTATTAATTAATAGTAACATATTATTTATTGGTCAAAAAAGATAATTTTTTAATTTTTAAATAGAATATGAGTTTTTTTTTTTTATAAAGAAGGGAGGTCTTTTTTCATCCACACACAACGTATACACACCCACACAAAAGGGAAATCAGCCGCCCCTTGCCCATCTTTTCCTCTCCTTTCTCCGGCGTTCATGGCCGGACTCCGGCAGCCACCTCCCTTTCCGCCGCCGCCCAGACCCCTTCCCCTTTTTTACCCGTCGCCCCAACAAACCAAATAACTCCGGCGAAATCCCACAGCCACCGCACCTTCTTCTCTCTCCCTTCTCATCTCTCAAAACCAAACCGCCGCCAACAACCATGGCCGGCGCCGGAGACCCCGACTCCCTCTTCCCCGTTTTCGGTCACCAAGCCACTCCAACGCACCAACATCACCAACTGCTCCGATGAGCAGCTTTCCAGCTACCATACCGCCGCCATCACGTCCCTTTGGTTCATTTTTTTTGTTACGGAAAAAGTGGTATTTTCACCACCGCTATTTGACCCACAGATCCAGTTGCATTTTAATATTGGGTGCTGCTCCGGCTAGAGCCGTTGAAGCAACACCACTTACATCACGTAGTCAATTTGTTGTCACTGTTTGATGGGTTTTCTAATGTTTTCTTATGTTTCACTGTTACTTGTACATATTTGGCAGACTTGTGAATATTCCGGTGAGCCTCGTGATGTCGGACAGCTTTCTTATGTTTGGTTCCTATTGTTGACATCCTTATTATAATAGTATTTGTTGGGAGATTTAACATGATTTATTTTTTGATGAACTTGCTACGGTTGCGCTATTACTGTGCTATCACGGACTGTTTTGGGCAAATTTGTGCTCTTTTCTTTACTGGTTTTGATTTTGTGACTGATAAGGATCAGATATTATACTGTGGCTAATATATTATTTTTTTCGTCTGATTTTTTAGGTCATTTCATTACAAAAGATTTTATTTTATCAAAATTATTATTTTATATTAAGGATTGACACTTGACAAATGAAGAAGTTTTCGTCGATTTTTGAGGTTTGCACAAATAAAAGATGGATTTTACGTAAACAAATACGTAACAAAATAAATATTTTTTGGGCGATGATAAAATCTTTATAATATTTCAAAACTTTATCTGAGCCCACTAACTAACAAAAAATATATTTTTTAAATATATATATGCACACAGTTTTTTCATTTTATTTTGATTATTATTTATTTATTACTGATATTTTTATCACAAATATTTATACAAGTTATTGGGAATACTTGTCGGAATGACATTTAAAGAAGACTTTAAATTGAGTGTTTATACTTTTTTATTATTTTATTTGTACAAATGTTAATCACAGTAAAACTTTATTTTTTAAGTGTTGGGTGAGATATTTTTTATTTAATTTTCACCACGGATTTAGACAAATTTAGGTCGTAAATATTTATATAAAAATATTAGATTGACTTAGAGCCCGTTTGGGATTGCTGTTATAAAATTGCTTATTTGAGAAACACTTTTATTAAACGGATTTTCAGAAAAGTGCTTTAAAAAGAACAGTTTGTGTTTGGTAAATTTATTTGGAAAGTGCTTTTGATAATCAAATTGTGTCTGAATAATTTTTTTTAAAAAGTGTTTTTTTGACACAAATGACCAAAAATGACATTTATCAATAAACTTTTATTACTAAAAAAATTATTTTAAGTATCTATTATAATATTTTTAAATAATTTTTTTATTTAATTAAAAAATACGTATTCTCAAATTTTCAATTAATATATATATATATATATATATATATATATATAAATACATTAAAAAAAATTAAATGGTGATATATTACTTAAATAATTTAAATATTACTTAAAACATCAAACAAAAATGAATACAAAAGTTATTTCATAAATTAAATAATTATATATAAAAAAATTAACGACAAAAATAATTACACCTTTATATATCACAAAACTCTCAACAATTTCATCCTTAATTTTACTACGCAATGTCTCCATACTTATAGAACATCTGTCTTGTATTTCTAAAGGTATACCAAAAGGCTGATCTGATTCTTTGATAGTTAAAGTCTTTTTTAATATATTTTTACGATATCAAAATTTGCTACAAAGAAGCTGTCATCATATTCATATATATATATATATATATATATATATATATGTATATATATATATATATATGTATATATATATATATATACACACGCACACTATATTTTAACAAATATATCACTTTTCATGAATTATTTATTTAAAATTAAATATTCAAGAAAAAATTTATATGTAATATCAAAATACAATCTTGTAACGTGATTCATCTGTCAATTATTATCATTAATAATAATAAAATAATTTATATATTCTTTAGTCATTATCATCAATGATATTTTCAAATTATTTAAAGAAAATGAGTGAAAATAAAATAATAATATATAAATCATAAAGAATTATGACGTAAATATAAAATATAAATTTTTAAAAATCAAACATTAATTTTATATTTGTGTGTGCGATAGAAATATTTTTGTCATAAAAAAAAAATTCTGATTCTGATTCTGCTTATTTTGAGAAGCAGAAATTTTCTGCTTCTTCCCAGAAGCAGAAAAACTGCTCCTGTTTATTTTTAAAAGCATTTTTGCAAGTTTATCAAACACCATTCTTTTTAAAAGAAGTGTTTTTTCTCTCAAAATAAGTGCTTATTTTGGGAAATAAGCAATCCCAAACAGGCTATTAAATTATTTAATCAAATAATTTATACTTTTTACATTAAAAATATTACGTAGGCTTTGTTTTGGAACGATTTTTCTTTATATAATCTTATCTTTTCTTTACATACATATACTAATATACTTTTGTTTATATTTTTATGACAAAACATATATTTTTTTTTGATGCACTTACATAGAAGAATCAAGTTAATCAAGTAATTCATATATTATGTAGTCTTTTCTTCTCAAATAATTTTTATTTTTCTCCGTAATTTTAATCAGATAAAAAATATTACTGATAAATACTTTTCTTTACATGGCACATCAAAAATACATTTCTTTTTCATACATTATAAAGTACTTTTCCTTTTCATATTTATTTATATATTTTTATACATATCCTTTACATACATCAAAAAAATCTTTTTTCATTTTTTCTTAACAAGATGATGATCAGCAACAATAGCTTCACTGAGAAAATGCAAAGATGTCAACAATATATTGACATTGGAGAAGAGAATTGAGGAGTGGGGAAGCGGGCAGGGGGTGAGGGGTGGGTGTAGGGCTGGGCATAGTTTGGTTTAAATCAAAAAAATCAAAAAATCAAATCAAAATTTTAATTTCGGTTTGATTTTTTATTTTTTAGGATCTGTTTCGATTTTCAATTTTTGAAATTCGGTTAAACGGTTTGGTTTTTGATTTTT
>NC_061115.1:154330159-154363374 GCF_002878395.1 Capsicum annuum | reverse complement strand
AATATAATATAAATATATAATAGCAACCCTAATAACTAATAAGTAATAGCACGCTACATACAACTAACAACATATATCAGTCCAATAGTCGAACAATCGATCGAACCATAGATCGCCGGCGAGATCATTGTCCGTACAACAACACCAGAGCCGGCGACCAGACGACCATTATGGGTTGCAGCCTGCAGTGCCGATTGTGGTCTTTACGACAGCGATCACTCTTCCGAGTTTCGACTGTTTATGCAAACTTATGCATAATGAAGTTATATATTATGTTAAACTTATGGTTATATCATTTAATTTTATCCATGTTGAGTTATTTATATCTAGGAATGAAAAATAGGTTTGAATTTTTTTTTAAATCATTAATTTTAAATGTCCAGTCATAACAAAGAGAGGTTCACTACTTTAATCTTTAAAACTAAAATAAAAATTCGAAATAACCGAACCGAATTTGTAGAAACCAAACCGAATCGAACCGAATTTATTTTGGTTTGGTTACGGTTGTCATTTTTGTTAACCTAAAAAATAGAATCAATATTAAACTATCAAATCGAACAAACCGAATGTCAAACCCTAAGTGGGTGGGTGGGCTGAAGAAGATAATTGAGGAGTGGGTGGGTGGACTGGAGAAGATAATTAAGGGGTGGAGGAGCGAGCACGGGGGGCTGGAGAAGACAGATGGAGATAGGTGGGGTGGGATTAAATTTATAATTTATTTTAATAATTATTTGAGTTAAAAATGCCAAGTGCCAATATTTGATTGGTAATTTTTTTAATTAAAAATAGTTATTTAACAATTAATTTGGAGAAAAATGACAAATAGTATTATATTATTGGTCACTTTTCACGTCATCAGCACGTGTAATACATGCACATGGTATATTTTTGCTGATTGTGCAAAAAGTACCAAAGTGACACACTTTATGACTACCTGAGGTGCCAAAGGTGAACAACATCTACTTGAGGTGCCAAAGTAAAATATGGTGCCAAGTTGAGGGGCCTGTGGATGTGTTTGGCCTTACAAATATATAAAGGAGGATCCTGGAGTTTGATAGTCCTTTATAGATTTTTTTTTTTGTCTATTTTATCCCCAATTAAAGTTTTAAAGACCTTACAATCTTTCATCCATTTTAATAAATTTGAACAATTATACGAATTTATATTAAATTCCATAGAAAAAATAATGTCTCATAAAATAAGTGATAGTGATACAATAGAAATTCTTTATCTAACCAAATTCAAAATTAATTCAAAAAATTTATTGTCTTTTTCAATGTGAAAATAGTAATAAGAGAGATCTAATATTTTTAGTTCTCACAAAGAATCGTTTGTCCATTTTATCCCTAATTAAAATTTTAATAACCTTTTAAGATTTCACCCATGGAAGGAAAATCTATAAAATTATTTCTTGAATCGGACCTTTTAATTAGTTAACTTAAAATTCTAACCTTCTTTATAAATTAACTTTATTGACATGATCATACGATAATTTGTAGCACTAAATATTTTTTTTATATTACTAAGATATTGTACTTTTTTTTTTGAAAAAAAGGATTAGCCAATATATATTTAATTGAGAAAAAATAACGAAGTTAATTCAACGTAAGGAAAAAAATCAAATTAGATAGCTAAAATTTTTAATTTAAAAACTTTCAATTACAAAAAAAAAAAAAAGAGTTTTAGAGCATGCATTTGTTGGAAAAATTAAAAGAAATTAAGTCTACAATATACTCTAAGAAAAATATTGTTTCTAACTTACCAAAACCTTTATTCCCTCTGTTTTAATTTGTTTGTCTAATTTTGAATTAATACAAAATTTAAAATAAGTAATGAAGATTTTTGAATTTTATGATCTCGATAAATATGTAGAAAAGACTAAAATTAGGGTGTTGAAAATTGAACCATATTCAATAACACAACCCCAAAATTATGATTATTGATAATGAGTCATCTGATTAATGATTGTAAATAAATTAAAATATGTAATTAATGGCTTATGAATGCGGGTGAATTATTCAATTTTTTTTGTCAAATATACCATTAATTCTTTTAAGAATTGTTATATTTACAACTTTATCCTACATATCTAAAGTATCTCTTGTAAATTCAAAAGCTAGAACCACTTTCAGTATTCTATTTGCTTCTTAGCTTAAAAAATAAAAGAGTAACTTCTTGTGACTTTAATCATAAAGCACAGTCATCCTCCTTAAAAAATAAATGAAATATGAAATTAATTCTTAAAGCAAAAAAAATATTTTTGACAACACGAAGGACCACAACAAAAAATGATACAATCCTAATGCATGTGTTCTTCACAAAGTTTAATATAAAATTGAAAATTTTCAAATCATATCAAAATTTTAATGTTTATAATTGACCCAATAATTAAAAAAAAAATGTTTTTACATATGTTTTAGTTTTGAAGAAAATTCTTATTTAATTTTATGTTATAACTTCATTAAAAAATTATATGAACAAAATTCAACAAGCCTAAAAGATTGATTAATAGATGGGTAGTATATACAAATAACTCAATCGGTGATGAAATTGAGGACATATCGATAACCGTTTGATATTTTATTGTCACTTAGATTTATGCAATACACCGCCCAATAGCCACCTGTTGATTGCTAATATGATATTGAATCAACCATCATCTTATCAGTTGACTAGCAGATTAATATATTTACAAGTCGATAACCAATAAGTTAAACTGTTAAGCATAATTATCTGCCCAATCCACCGATAAGTAACCTAACCAAAAGATCCCTTAATTTTATTGTCTTAAATATATCATGTGGAAGTTGAAATTAAAGATTTTTCAAGAAAGGAAAGAGACATTCTCTACAACGAACTAAAAAGAAAAATATGACAAAAAACTGAAACAAATAGATAATTTAAAATTTTAGAATTACCAAGAAATTGTTGAACTATACTTAACTAATATAATGTAACAAAAACAAACAAATAGTAAGAATAAAAAAAAAATTACAAATATAAATGTCAATATAATTGGGGCCCGGGCTTAGCACAGACCAATTAACATTAGTTTCATATATAACTCGTTATATATACTACTATTTGTTTTTTACTGAAATCCTTATCAATTCATATTTTTTGAAGAAAATAAACTAAGTAACGTTTTACCTGAAATCTTTCTCGGAATAAAAAGTGGAGCAACTCATTATCAAGTAGAATTTTTTATGTAATTTTTCTGTAAAAGCTAATAAAAATAAATTTTAAATAAATAAATAGTTTGATTTTAAGTCTCCCATATAATTGAGACGTCGATGCAGCTTATCTAAAAAAAATTCTTAAATAAAATATACCATTATATCATATCCTGGCTTCACTCCTTTATTATTATAGCACTCACAATCATAAGCAAGATGGTTGGCTTGTAATGATCCTCTGACAAGTGACAATAAATTAATAGGAATTTAGTAAGCTTATAAGCTTATCATAAAATAATTTATGGATTATTATTTAGTTAATGTAGAACTAATAGTAACTCGAGAAATTTATCTATTAATTTTTGAATCAATTTGAAATTAATTTTTTTTGCACAAATTTATGTCTTATTAGTGTAACAACAACAATAACAACAAATCCAGTGTATTCCCATATAGTGAGGTCTAGGGAGGGTAAGATGTACGCAGTCCATAGCACTACCTCCAGAGAAGTAGCAAGACTGTTTCCGATAGACCCCTGACTCAAGATAAAATAAGATATCTTATTAGTGTAAGCAATTTTAAAAAGATTTAAGTTATTTAACTGAAAAATATATAATTTAAATTAGCTTCCACACTCTAAAATTACTAATAGATACTTATCAATTGACTTTTCAATTTTGACGAACTTTGGAAGTGTATACCAAACAAATCACAATGCATGGAATGATTTCAATTTTGACAACGCACAATTGACAGTTCACTAAAAGTTTTATTATGCTTGAGATATAACTATAATGTTACGTACAAAAATTGTGTAAGGCTCCCTTCATGTTTTGCCATGTGGATTAGTGACCCCACTTACAACAAAAAGGCTAAATAAAGTCCCCTCTTTCTCTCTCTTCCTTTTCTACTATTCTTCTTTTCTTCTTTTGATTTACCTTTTTCATCTCTTTCTTTTCCAAATATTGTTATTTTTCTTACCTTAATTTTTTTAATTCAAAATTTTATATTTTCCTCATCTTAATTTTTTTATGCACAAAAAGTGCCGAATTCAATATTTCTTGCCTAATTCAATATTTTAGAGCCACACTTATTACGTGGGATCCACCGCATTATCTCAAATCTCAAACCCACTTTTCTTCCACTCCCCTTCTTTTTCTTTTTTTTTCCCCATCAACTTTAAATTAATTCTATAATATATACAGAAATTCTTCTTTTAAAATAATTTCACAATTAAGTTTTTTAATTCCTTTGTGATTTCAATGAAAATTAAACTAAATAAAAATTAAATTAATTATATAAATTGATATTTTTATTTGATTTAATTTTTAAAATTGATAATGTTTGAATTGACTAATTTTATAATTATTTGTATGAAATAAGAAATATATCAATTTATATAACTAATTCTGAAATATTTTTTATAATTTTTCATCAAAATTTTTATTACTATTAAATTTATTCGAACAGACTGATAGGTTTAGGCTTAACACATTTTTAAAAGAAATACATGAATCAAAATCAATTTATATGAAGAAAACATATGAGATTTTTACCTGAATATTTTTATAAACTATATTCACCTAATTAAAGTTTATCGATGCTAAGACTTTATTTATAATTCAAGAAAAATACGTGATAAAAAAGATAGTCCATAATTAAAAATTAGCAACTAATGAAATTTCTTTTCTAATGACAAAAGAATAAGAGATAAATAGCATTATTAAAAACTACAAAACAAAGTTTAAAAACTACAAAACAAAGTTCACCAAAAATAAGAAAACTACAAAACAAGCCAAAACAATAAATTTGTATTATATTTAGTTTTATTTGATTTAAATAATTAAAATTAATAACTTGATTTGATTTTGATTTTAATAAAAAAATGATGCAAATCAAAATATGAACAATTCTACTTAAAATTCATATACCAATACAAAAGAGATCGATTAAAATTTACTACACGGGAAAAAAAACTTTCAACTAATTAAGTCAGCCAACCAAAGTTTTCAAAAATCATTCTCTAATATCAGACTTTTTAATCCAAAAATATTCTAAATTATATCACAAATGATACATAAACACTTTATATAAAGTTTCTTTAAAAATCATACAACAAAATAGAAAAACAAAATATGTTGAAAGAGAATGGAAAACAAAAAAGAAGATAGAGGAGCATGGAAAAGATAAAAAGGACAAATATATTGAAGAAGAAAGAAAGCACTGTTATAGATATATTATTATATATAGTGAATGTCTATTTACTATATATAGTGAATGTCTACTTTATTATATATAACAAATATTTATTCACGACAAAGTTAGCAATCCCAAAGTTAGTTTTCCCTTATAAATAAAGGGAGTTTTCTTCATTGTAATTGACCCCTAAAGAACCTCTCATGAGAAATAAAGAAGTTTCATCTCTTCTCCCTTAATTCCTCTTTTTCTTCTATATTTTATATTTCATAACACGCTATCAGCACGAGACTCTACTAAACAAGACGAGATTATAATTTAAAGGTAATTTCAAGGTTAGTAATTCCTTATGTTATTTATCTTTTTCCACTAATGATATAAATAATTATTTGTTGGATTTAAGGAAAAATAATTGGTTTGAAACCACTTATTCTTTAAATTTGTTCATGAAGAACAATATTGTTAAAAGATATGATGATGAATTTAAATCTCATCTCATTAAGAGGGTAAGACATTGAGTTAAAAGTTTCAATGCACCATGACGATAAGATGTTGGGTTCAAGTCCCATCGAGTTATAGCCTCAGACGCCTTTTTATATGGATAAGATATTGAGTTTGAATCTCAATACACCATATTGATGATATTATGATGGCTAACGCAAAATAATGGGTGTTTGTGAAAAGTCATGAGACATGTCCCATTGAATATGCTGGATTCTCTGAAGTGAATGTGACAGCAGTGCATAATATGTCTGAAAGAAGACAAGTGATTGAATGTACGAATATAAGTGTGAAAGGACAATATGATAATAATCATTAAAAGTGATAATATTTTCACACACTTATTATGACTATAAGATATGTTAGAGAAAAAATCTCCACATTATATGTATGCCTCGATCTGCTCCTGAAGTAGCAATATCATGAAAGAGGTTATAAGCTATCAAAATTTGATAGACTTAAGGTACAATTATATTTCATTCCTGACGAATGAAAATTTTGATTGTTGTAAGTATAGATTCATTCCCTGGACGAATATGATAATATCTAGAAAAACTTATCAATACAAACGTCCACTTGATTGTGGTGGTATTACAACTCATCTCCGATATAGGCATAATAATTGAGAAGAGTTATTTTGAAATCTACTTCTAAAGTAGTATATCTAAAATTTATTCATGTAATAGTAAATTTGAAATTTACTAAAATAAAGTAAATGTCATGATAAACTTGGAGTTTACTAGTATGAAAATTCATAAATTGACATGAACAATTGCGACATCCCAAAGATGCGTATAGTGAGTATTAAATATATATTGAAGAACTAGAAAATTCTTCATGAACTTTTAATGTTGCGTGTTCTCATGATAAATTGGTTGGACCAACTAATATTGAGATTGAATCTCTTAAAATCTGAAAATTCTAAAAGGTGAATATGGGCTTGTTCACATATCATTTGATATGTTAAAAAGGTGCATCAATAAGATGATCACATGTACATTTATTGTCAACCTGCAGTTTGACATTCATAAAGTTATTGCTCAGTAAAATTAAGTTAAGAGCATAATTTTCAGATTGTGTAATCAAGACAGTTCATCTTGATAATGTCGGATTGACATTGAACGCCTTCGATAAATAGTTGAACCATTGCTAATGAGAACAAAAACTTCATGTGTTGATTTGAAATATTATATACAAAAGTACTTGTATGCATCAATCAATAAATTATGATTAATTCTCCTTTAAAGTTGGTTCTGAGTCAGGAACCACACGTTGTCCATCTAATAGTTTTGATTTGCGATATACAATCAATGAATATACCATAGTGCACAAAGATGAATTCCTCAAAAAATATGGAGGGTGTATGTTAGTTTTCCTAACATAAGGGGGAGATTATAAGCAACTATGAAATATGTTAGAAATTATTATCAGATCCTCATTCAAAAGATAATTTAAGTCAAATGTCAAAAGCTTCTTATATTTAAGATGCAAGTGCTCCTATTTTGTCTTCCTAAAGGACAAAGTCTATGCATGCGTGAAGCGTGGTAGATCAATCGATTCTAAATTCAATAATTATTGAAAAATAAAAAAAGAGCAAATAATTATAATAAGAAGACAATGTGCTCTTGAAGAGTCTACGATATAACACTTCATGAAACCTTATAAGAGGTTCAGGTACCTGAAAGTAATGAAGTGATGAGATCTCAAAATATTATGTCACATTATGAATCAATACAAAGCGATATATTATCGATAATTTATTTGATACAATATTGGCGCAATATTGTAAAAAATCATGAGGATTTAAATTCATGTTTATTTAGGCATGCTGACATAGAAACATTTATCAAGTGATATAAAAGGATGCATCTTGGTAAGCATAAAATTTATTTGATTTGCAATCCAGACACTTGAAGATGTCACACATGAAATATTGAATATTGTTAGCTGACAAAATTTATATGAAACTTTTTTAAGGATTCAAAATGTTTGAAGCATATAAAAGTTTCTGGGAAACTTATTTATAATCCTTACACTGTATAAACTTATAGCTTGAAAATTATTGGAACTCTTGGAGAGTTTTCAAAAATAATAAATTATTTGTTGGAATGAGAAATATACAGAATTGGATTGGTTATATATCTTAGTGCAATTGGTGTACTAATGTATCTTGTAACTAGTACAAGACCTGATATAACTTTTCGATCAATTTGTTAGTAAGGTATAGTTCTGCTCCTACTAGGAGACATCGGAATGAGATCAAACATATGAGCTTATTTTATTCTAAAAATTATAATCACGATCTTATTGATTATGTTGATGTTGGATACTTATCTGACCCGTATAAAACTCGATCTCAAATAAGCAATGTGTTCATATGTGGGGATACTGTCGTATCTTGGAGATATACAAAACAATCTATCATAGCCACTTCATCGAAGCATGCTGAGATAATAGTTATTCATGTAACAAACTACGAGTGTGTGTGTTTGAGGTCCGCGATACATCTCATTCGTGAAAAATATGGTTTGAAATGTGATAAAGTACCTATAATTTTTTGTGAGGATAATGCAACATGCACAACACAACTTAAGGGAGGACTTAAAGAGATAGAATGAAGCACATTTCACCAAAGCTTTTCTATACACATGATCTACAAAAGAATGGAGATATTAACGTGCAACAGATTCATTGACAATGTGGCTGATTTATTCACCAAGACTCCTCTAATTACAACCTTTAAGAATATGAAGATCGAGATGCAAAGGTTCAAGGATGATCTCATTAGGGAGAGTTAATACACACTGTACTCTTTTTCTCTTACGAAGTTTTGTCCAACTGGATTTTCCTTATAAGTTTTTAAATGAGGCAGCTTATATGCGCATTATTAGAGATGTGTACTCTTTTTCCTTCACTAGATTCTCTCTCTCTCCCCCCCCCCCCCCCCCCCCCCCCCCCAATTTTTTTCTAATAAGGTTTTAACAAGACACATTATCTATCAATTAGACATTCAAGGAGGAGTGTTATAGATATATTACCATATATAGTGAATGTCTACTTTACTATATACAGTGATTGTCTATTTATGAAAAAGTTAGAAACCTAAATTAGTATTTCCCTATAAATAAAGGGGGTTTCCTTCATTGTAATTGACCCCTGAAGAACCTCTCAAGAGAAATAAAGAAGTCTTCTCTATTCTTCTTTTTCTTCTTTTTCTTCTTCTTCTTCTCTATTTTATATTTCATAACAAGAACATGGTTCTCTTTGCTTGTAAACGGGTCCCATTAGAGTCCACGTGTCAATAAGAGAATATTTCATGCAAGTATGAGTTGGCATATCTCACACATGATAAAAAATTTCGATAGTTCATGGCCTAGCTAGATACCGACAATAATTTTTTTTTTGTAATAACATCAATCATATTGTTCATCCAATAATAAAACCCTCTTTTTTTATTATTAAAGATATTTGATAAAGATAAAAAATATTTTTAAGCATTTTATTTTAAGCTTAAAAGGTACAACAAAAGAAAAACTAAAAGTCAAAATTGATTGCTACCAACTTTTGACTTTTAGCTTTTAGTTTACAATAAATCATTTAAAATAAGTCAGTTCAAACACCCCTTGATTAGAATTTGAAAGCAATGTCACTTTTTCTCACCTTTTATTGTTGTGTTCGATACATATTGTTATGAACTTTGAATCTAATAACTTCTAAAGTTTGTTCAAGATGTGAGAATTACACAAGAATTACTTAAGTCATATCAAGACATCACCCATCCTTTAAAGGATTGATAAGTAACCCTTCACACTTGCATCACGACCCGAATATATTCAATTTGCATAGGAATTCCATATTAGGGTAAAATGCTCCTTAATAACAACGATTTCCGATTCAGAATTTGAATTATCTAATTAAGAATAAATGAACACTTAATTACATTCCATCATAACCGTTATTGGTTGAGAATTAATTCATGTATTTCGTTTAAAACACTTGACTAATTCTATGGAATACAGATTGGAAGAAATCACTTAGTCTTTATCTTTATTGAAAATTAAATCTCTAATTTTACGAGTCACTAAGCCAAATCTCGTTGAACCACCTACTGGATGTAAAATGCTTTAAATCCAATGATCAAATATCGTATCTACACACATCTATTGGCTGGTAACTCCACCACCAATTCAATCCCTTTTATCCTTTTGTCAATTGTGTATCTTATTTGTTATTTTTCTGGTGAAGTATATAATCCTATCTGTTTCATCAATCCCATTATATGCTTATATATATTTTAGTGGGTATCTTTCACAAATAACTATCCTTTGCTTTAAAACTCACCTTTTATAGTCATATTTTACATAATTACCATTTATTGTCATTGTATTCAATTTACGCCCACTGTGTTCAGTTTTATCAATAATCTGTATTCATATAAAATATAAATACAATACTTATTTAGCCGTTATATTCACTTTTACTCAGTGACCTGTATTCATAAAAAAAATATAAATAAATTACATATTTAGTCTTACCAAAACCATTGCCATTTTTTTTTCTTTTTCATTTTTTTCTTTTTCGTGTTTTCCTCATTTTTTCTTCTTCTTTTTTCTATTTTTTCCTAATTTTATTTTTTCGCTTTTTTTTCTCTCTCTTCTATCTCTAACTTCTATTTTGTCTTTCTTCTTTTCTTTTCTTCTTTGATTTTTTTTTTGGTTTTCTTTTTTGTACTTACTAGTATACGTACCCGCGCAATGCACAGATGAAATGTTTGATATCGAATGCCTCTTTGGAGTGGTAAATCATATGACCTTAAACATTCAACAACGATCTTCTAAAAAAATCAACTATCATATTATATCTCAATAATGAAATTAAAAAAAAAAAACTACCCCCTCCACTACCCTCACCTTCATCTCCATCTCCACCCCTCACCCTCCCCCCCGGGCTTTCATCCCTCCCCACCCCTAATCAAATCTATATGAAAAACAATCATATAATTGTAAAAATAACTTTTATGTTTCAGATTTTTTTTAAAAGAATATTGTGGCAGTTAAAGATATAGATTCTTAATCATCCCCTCTCCCTTCCCCTCCCCTTCTCCTATCAAATCTCCTCCCCTTCTCCTATCGAATCTTATATGAGTAAAAATAATATGTAATTGCAAAATTTTCTTATGTTTCATGTTTTACTTTATTGTATTGTTTATTCATTTGTCCCCCATCTCTTATGTTTAAGATTTACAAATAGTTTTTTATTATATTTATTAATTTTTTAAATATTCATTTCACACTTTTGTGATGGTTATATACATCAAATCTTCGAAAATTTTATATTTGTTAATTTTTTAAATATTCATTTTACATTTGTGATGTTTATATACATTAGATCTTCAAAAACTTTAGATTCTTTAGTTACATTTCTGACAAAAGATAAATGTAAAGTTAGTTGTAAATAATAAAAAATTAATTAATAAATCAAATCAAGTATAAACAACATACCTTGACAATTATTTTGAAAAATCTTATATGCATGATCTATAGTCTCTTTGTCCATGATAGAAATTCTATATAACAAAAAAAAATTGTTACAAATAATAATAAAATAATCTAAAATCAAACTTCAAATAAGATATAAATTGTGTATAGATCTATTAATGTAAGCATATTTTCAACCACGAATATGACATAAGTAATTAATGAATTTGATTGAACAATTAAATAATAAGTTCAAAAGAATTAAAAGAATGAAAGGAGAAGTTTGATAGAAAATTTAGTTTATATAAAAAGAGTTAATTCAAATTTAGCCTTATCTAGTATGGAGTTTGTTTTCAATTCAAAAGCTAAAAGAATCCTATCTTTCATTTGAAATTCAAAAATTTAAGACCAATTCAATAAACTAATTTTCAGCAAACTTATCTTTATTAAAGGCTACTACTTTATATAATTTATATCTCTAAAAATAATATTTATCCTTTTATAGTTTCAATTTTAAATATAAAAAAATATTATAAAAAATGTCAAACTAAATATTTTTTAGCAAACTTTATATTAATCTTTAAACTAATTAAAATAAATTTTATATTTTTGTATATGCGTAAAACTATAAAAAAATATTATGAATAGTTATTAATTAAAAATTCTTTAATTTTTCTAAAAGAATAAATCTAATCCAATCTAAATTCAAACATATATGCTACTGCTATATTTTTTAAATAATTGGTGCTCTGATACCATTTGTAGGGGGGTGTATTTGTGTTAGTTTTATCGATATTCATATCTTGGGGGTGATAAATATCCAATTAGATTATCTTTCGTAAGTTTTTCTAATAATATTATTTCATCCATATTTTGTCTCCAATATTTTAAATATTCGTAGTCTATCATTTTATCCTGTAGTAATTGCAGAGTTACAGATTTCTGTATAATAATTTATCCTAATTGTACTGTAATGTATATCTAATTTTAGATTTTCAATGTTATTTATTATCTTGTGTTGTTCTTCTCGTAGCGAATTTTTTAAATTATATAAACTATCACATGTACTTTTTCCTAAATTTCCTAAGGTTTCTTCTATCCATATTAATTTTACTTTTAGATTCTCCATTATTTTTCTAATTCGGTTTCTATAATTAATTTCTTCATTTAGATTATCTTGATTTTCTCTAGTTTTTCTAATATATTCTAACATCTCTTAATCTGAATAATATCCATCTGGGTAATTATCCAGGTATAACTGTGCTATCCAATTTATAGTTTCAATTTCATAGTGTAATACTTTTTCTAATATTATTTTCTTAATATCTATAATTTCTATATCTCTAAGTATATATAAGATTAAGACTTTAAGATTATCTATCATTTAAAATTGACTAAATATTTTATTATAATATTTTGTAGTTGTTTGTTTTAGTCTTAGTAGTTCTTGCATATTTTCATTAAGAAATTCTATATATTTTATATCTTTAGTTTTCATGTATTTGTCTAAATTTACTTTCATCTGTTTTTCTATTAGCTGTATGTTTCTCATATCTTTTTCCAAAAATTCTAGATATATGTAATTTATCATGGTAAGTATTTGTAAGAGTAGTTAGGTAGGTATGGTATGTAATTTATTCTAGTCATATAATATTTACCAAATGCTTTTTCTAATATGATTTTTCTTATATCTACTACTTTTATATCCTTAAGTGCATACAAAATAAGCATTTTAAATTTATCTACCATTACATCAGATAAATAATTATTCATTTTCATAAAATTGCTCTTTTCAAAATATTCCCTTCAATCATGTACGTAACAAAATATGGTCATTTTAGATTACTATATACTAGATTATACTTAAATAACATGTTCTTCGGTCACTATTAGCATGGTAATCTGGATATTTTTCCCTTAAACAGCGCCTCTACTCTGGTTACTCCCCACCATGGCTTCTTGCCTCATTGGTTTCACCTTTAGGATGACATAGTTCTTAGGGATTTTTATCCTTTTCCACTTTGCTAATAAACTTCTTAACATATTATTCTTCGAATAATTCTACTATAGAGTAACTAACATGAATTTATTTTATCATACCATGATTGTTGGGAATTGTGAATTTAGCTATTCATAATCATAAATAAATATACCTGTTCGGCTAGGTTTGATATTTCTAAGGTTTGTTCCTCCATAACTTTTTCCATTGAAATATACCTGTTTTTTAATAATTAAGCAAAATATTTGTTGTGGATAAGAGAGAGTTTTTTGCTTCAACACATGAAGACTTGCTTTGCAATGCCTTCGGATCATCTTATTTATAGACTGAAACTTTACAAGAGTATTCACGTTTCTAAAATCTTTACAAAAGTATTCACATTTCTAAAATTATCTACCTAGTCTACTTTACAAAAAGTCTCCTAATAAGACAAAAATTATTAATGCCTAGACTAATAATAGTCAAAAGCCTATACAAAAGTTTTCAATATTTTACGTAAAGCAAATTGTGAAAGTTTACATGTCGCTTTCACAATGTAATAGCTTGTCTTCTATTATTACTCCGTTGATATCTTCTTGTTGTCTTATCTACTGCTTTTCCATATCTCCATTATTGCTTCTTATCTTGTATCTTTCAGCTGGTGTTCTTATCTTCTTGGTTGATTTTTCTTTTATTCTAGCTGAACTTCTGGGATATCATTATCTCTTCCATTACATTTTGAACATTTATGATCTGGATATTTATGTCCAATTGTCTTGCAATATCTGATTAATAATTCTTCTGAAATAAATTTTTCTCCGATAGCTCTGGCGATAGGTTCCGTCTCTGGTTTGAACAACGTCAGAATCCATTGCCTAATAGTTTCCATATCTGTTTCTCGTAATTCCTTTGAATTTGAATATATTAGTACATGATTTCTTGAATAATAACTCCATATGGGATTTTGGTTCCGGTATGTGTTTGCTAGCTCTTGCAAAATTGTAGATAGTCCGATAATCCTCTTATTCGCATAAAATTTTGGTATCTCAATTCTAGGTATTTCTGGTTATGGAATAATATCTTGTGGTATAATCATATCTCGTGTCATTCCTATCTTTACAACTTGTATGGGTTTTTTAACTTCATCATATAATATCTCTGCTGGTGTCGTGTAAATTTTTATAAAAAATAGGGTACCTTTGGTTATTCTTTTAAAAATGCGAAATGCTTCATATATTTCCGGTATAGTGGATAACTCATTTTTGTCAGAGGTATATACAGTACTGAGTAGTCCATATTCATAGCAAGTTTTAACTAGACTTGGTTTGGTTTTAGGTAAAGCAATTAGCTTATTATATCCGGTCAATCTTTGGGTTATATAGTTTGTATCTGGTTCTTGAATGCTTATAGCTCTGGGGTTAGTATTTAAAAAGGTTTGTACATTGTAGATATTTTCTCTATATGTCCGGACTGTGTAGTTGTAAGTCTTTTTGAAATAGTTAGAATTTATTTGGTACTTTTCAACTATGCGTTCCTAGCTTTAAGATAATAAATTTTTTTAATGCTTCTGCAATTTTAATATTTTCAAATATAAATATTTAATATTCTTTAATTAAAATTTTTTATTACAATACTATCAAACTTTGTCCTAAAAATTGCCACATTTTTTTCCAAATTAAAAGCAATACAACTTGTGTGTTACTACTACTATTATTTATTGCTTATTATTATTATTATTATTATTATTATTATTATTATTATTATTATTATTATTATTCTTATTCTTATTATTATTAAAATAAACTCTCTCTCTCTCTCTCTCTCTCTCTCTCTCTCTCTATATATATATATATATATATATATATATATATATATATATATATATATATATATATATATATATATATAATATTTAAATTATAAAAGAGATAAGTTTGAAATAGTATAATCTATTAAAACTCTTCAATTATGAGTTTCTAGGGGGTTTGGGCCACAAGTGACAAAAGAGTTTTAAAATGAGGTGTAGGTGACACAAATCTTAATATTGAGTAGAGGTGACAATTACTTCATTATGGTTTAAGAAAGTTTGAAAAATTTTAAAATAACCCACAAGTTTTTAAATTTACACTTTGATTCAAATGTTAGTTAATATATAACGGGGAATGAAGGAAAAAAGGCATCTTTTTCTCTCTCCTCATCCGTTGTTATTTTCTCTCTCTTCGCGATATTTGTTGTTCATTGTTGCTGCTGCTTTATTCATCTTCTGATTCATTATCATCATCTTATACTTTATTATCAACTTCATATTATTCTTGTTGACTATTGTTGTTGTTGTTGTTGTTGTTGTTGTTGTTACCCCAACTGCTGCTCTTTGACCAAATTCTTATGTCAAATTTTATTTCGTAAATCACTTTCAACTTTGGAATTTTCTTGAGAGGAGACTTTGGTAAGTCAGATTATGCTTTTTAGTTGAATCTGGGTAACTGCTAGTGTGTTGTTTTTTCAACAATAGTTTGCACGCGAACATGAATGCAATACAAGAGCAATCTGTTTAAACAGATCCATTATCTGTGGCACCAGATAAATGTTCTGTTGTAATAGTAGACTCATGTTGGATTCATGTTTAAGGGTTCTAGGTGCCCGTAATATGATTATGAATCGAATAGATGGGTATTCTGTTGCACCAGATTAGTAATCTATTTCAACAGATAAATAATCTATTTCATCAGATTACTAATATATTTCAAACAACAAAATACAGCTCCTGTCATACACAAAACCTAACAGATAACTCATATATTCTTGCCATTGATACTGGAACCAAATTATTCCTTAATTGTAGACATGTCATTCGTGAAGAAATAGAAATAAATAGCACGAAAATTAAATAAGAAATAAAAAGTCAAGTGCATCAAACATAATTTTTTATAAAACAAACAAAAAAAAATACATAGATAACAGTAAAAAAGCTTAATTATTATTATCATCATTATTAACATCATTATTATTTGTATGGCCAACCGACCAATCTTCAAAGGGCAGCAGCGCCCTCCGCAGCCTGCAGATCTCCCGCAGCATCCTTACTCTGACAGCGGCCAACTCCCAATGCAGGTCATGAACCTCCTTTTGCAGTTCCCTCATGGCGTCTCGTAAAATAGCGACATCCCACACAGGATCAGCCATATCTAAAAAATGCATAAGTTGACAAAACACACACGCAAACACAAAAGTAAAGAAAAGAAAGAATTCGAATGTAATGTAATATAATACAACATATATTTACACAAAAAGCAAGAAAAAAAATTACGAGAGACAGGAAAAATATATCAAGTTCTTGAAGAGAAAGTAGTTGAAGGTGTAACAAGAGAGAGGAATAAATAGTGTGTAGTAGAACGAACGATTGAGTAAGGAGGGACCAATTTATAGAGGATTGAACTTGAATGAGTTAGACAAAAAATCGCAACTGTTCACCTCCATTTATTAATGACATTCTTGGTTACTGTAAAAAGTTATGACTTAATTAAATTAATCAATATTATGATAAGTCATGACTTTTCAGCTTTATTATTATTAATAATTAGTTCTTTCCAGGAATCATTTTTTTTACACTGTTTTAGACAACAGATAATATATCTGTTGCATCAGATAAATCATCTGTTACAACAGATATATCATGATTTGCAACAAATAGATAACCTGTTGCATCAGATAATATATCTGTTGCAACATATAATATATATATATATATATTTTAAAAAATAGATTATCTTCATGACATCTAAATTTTCTAACTTTTTAATTATATAAATTAATAAAGCAGATTTAAAGGCACAACTGTTCACCTCCATTTATTAATGACATTCTTGATTACTGTAAAAAGTTATGACTTAATTAAATTAATCAATATTATGATAGGTCATGACTTTTCAGCTTGAAGCTTAGCTTTATAATTATTAAAATAATTAGTTCTTTCCAGCAACCGTTTATTTTTTACACTGAGTTGCACAACAGATTATATATCTATTGCATCAGATAAATCATCTATTACAATAGATATATCATCTGTTGCAACAAATAGTTCAATTGTTGCATCAGATAATATATCTGTTGCAACATATAATATATATATCTTTTAAATTTTTTTTTATCTTCATGACATCTAAATTTTCTGACTTTTTAATTATATAAATTAATAAAGAAGAATTAAAAACAAGAATATGTCTGGTGAGTTTTTTACGGTTTAAATTGTGTTTATCATTTATTTCCTTATTCTTTTCCGTGAAAAGAAATGACTTAATTAAATCAAGCTGGTGGTGACTTAATCTTTCCGTTTCTTTAATAATTATTTTTATTAATTGAGTTATGGCAACAGATTGTATATCTGTTGCATCAGATAACCCATCTGTTTCAACAGATGTACCATCTGTTGCATAAATCGACCATCTGTTTAAGGAGCTTTTTTGATTTCTTCTAACGGATTCATAAGTCGCAACAAATGAGGAATTTGATGCATCAGAAGCATTTTTTGTTTTTGTTTGTTTGTTGAATGTGTTTAGACAAAAGTCACAGTCACGATAATTCATTAACTTTTTTCTTAAAAATCATATCATCATATATATATATCTTAATTAAATTAATCCAATGTTGTGACTTTTTTTAAATTAAATAATCTTTCTTTTATGATTATAATATCATTTAGTTCCTTATTATTTATTAACGAAACATATTTAGGAGAATTTCTCATCATGACCGCATCCCTAACTCCAACCGCCTACATGTTTTGAATAGGGAATAAATAGAATGATAATTAAATATTGAATAAGAATTAAAAATTCAAAATCGACCAAACCAAACCAAACATATATATGAATTTTTTTGAATCCCTTATAGGTAGATCGGATATAAAAAAGGGAAATAAATACTCTAAAAGAAAGAAAAAACATAACCTAATTATTATTATTATTACCACTATTATTATTGTCAACCTGACAATTTTCTTCCGGCAGCAGCAGGGCCCTCCTCAGCCTTGCTCGGAAGTTGGCCAAATCCCTTTGGAGTTCATCAAACTGCCTTTGAAATTTCTGCAAGGACTCGATATGAACCTTCTTGTACGAATCTGGATTTGACATATTAGTATTGTAAGTATAGTAGAATGAACGAGAGTGAGTGAGAGTGAGTGAGGAGGCCGGAGGGACCTATTTATAAAATGATTGAGAATTGGAAGGGACTGGACTTAGTCAAATAAAAAGTCACGATTGTTCATATCCCTTAAAAGGAAAAATTACATAAATCCCATACTTAAGACACCATATTACACAATATCCCTTAATGTTATAAAAAATTACATAAAGTCCCGGATTCATATTTACTAGTGATACATATGCTATATGTATCACTGCTTAACATATGTATGACAATTCAAAATTTTGGGATAAAATGTAATTAGCAAACTATCCAGGATTTAATGCAATATTGCTGAAACTATCCGGGATTTATGTGTTTTGTGTGTTACTTAAATAATACTGGTGACTTTATTAATAAGTAAATTTGAGAAAAATGGATCTAAATACAACATTTTATCTTTTTGTTGTATTTTCCAAAGATAAAGATTGGTTTGCAAAATATATTCTACCTGCCAGATAACTTACAATATATGGACAATCTGTTACAACAGATGGATATATCAGTTTGCTTTTCCTTTAGCTGTGGCGTCTGTTGTAACTTGCTAGTCATCTGTTTATTCAATTTCATCAAAGCAATCGACTTTTCTAAACACTTCTTGGCCAAATTCAATTTTTGCTCTTGGATTGCTTCTCTTTTTTTCTTTGCATCCTTCAACCAAACTAAATTTTTGCTATTGGATTGAGGGAAAAAATTGAATTTAGAGGCCAGCTTGAAGGATGCAAAGAATAAAAGAGAAGCAGTCCAAGAGCAAAAATTAAGTTTGGCCAAGAAGTGTTTAGAAAAATCTATTGCTCTCGATGAAATTGAATAAACAGATGATTAGCAAGTTGCAACAGACGCTACAGCTCATGGAAAAGTAAACTGATATATACATCTGTTGCAACAGATTGTCCATATGTTGTAAGTTATCTGACAGGTGGAATATATTTTGTAACAGATTATCAATCTGTTTCTTTCGAAAATATAATAAAAAGATAAAATGTTGTATTTAGATCCATTTTTTTAATTTACATATTAATAAAGTCACTAGTTTTATTTAAGTAACACACACAACACATAAATCTCGAATAGTTTGCGTTAGATGTGGAGTCTGTTGCGTCAGATATGGAGTCTGATGCAACAGATATGGAGTCTGTTGGAATATATAGCAGCCTTGTTGGTGGTTTGATTTATTCCATTAGTTGCTCCGTCTGTTGCAACATCAACAATAGCATAAACTACAAACAACAAATAAAAAACATCAACAACAAAGAAAACAATAATATTTGTTCTAACAACATCATCAACTACAAATAAGCATACATCCTATGTACCAACACCATCAACAACAAGGGACGAACCCACATGGAGTCCTCCGGGTGCGCGAGAACAGACTGAACTCGTATCAAACTTTATATATGTATGTGGAAATAAAGAAAAAATATATATAATCTAATCAGTGAGCATACATAGTAAGAGTTGTTTGGTTAGCTTAGTTGTTGTTTATGGGTGCTTAAGACTATTTATTTCTTTTGGTCTTGAGTTCAATTCCCACTCAGCACATATTTTTTAAATTTTGGTAACCAACTCTTCTCTTCTTATTCACTTTAAACTTTTTATTTTTTTCTCCCTTACTCCTTGTGTTGATTGTTCGGACTCCACTATTTTTAAGTTAAGAAGCACCCACCGTCTAAACCGCACCACACCATAAGTTCTAACAATGCCAAACCTACCAACAACACCACACCACAAGTTCCAACAATGCCAGCCCCACCAACAACATCAATAACAACATCAACAACAAAGAAACAAACAAAATACATAAAGAAAAATGATACTGCCAACAAGGATTTTAAACTTCTCCCAACAGATGACTTTTTTCCGCATCTTATAATAAAAATTCTCGGTGTGTTTATTCAACAATTAAAAGTTCCTTCAAATTTTTAAAATAAATATAGTATGGAAAAATGGTAATTAAATAAATAAAAAGATGTAAATAAAGTTGCAAGAAGAAGACGAGAATGAAAGAGCAATAGTGAATCATATCATACAATGTCAAAAGGGGGTCAAAACAACAATTTTAGTCAAGGAATATAAGATATGGATATCGATCGGTTTAGATTCGAATGAAAATTTTTGAGAAAGAGGAGAGAAAAAAAGGCTGTGATAACCCTAAAGAGGATAGAAAAAAAAAGATGAGAGATTTAGGGCTGAAGGAGAGGAGGGAAGAGGTGAGATAATTCTAATTTCTAGATGTACTACCCTTACTATTAAATGATTAAACAAAATGTATTTATTCAAATTTATATTTATAAAGCATAATTAATAAGGCTAATTTGGTAGTAAAATAAACCCCTAATTAATATTTCTTGATGGGAGTGCCAAGTCTATATGAAAAGGAAGAAGTATTAGGGGTTTCAATATTTATTAATTAATATTCACTAATAATTTGAGGGGCACGAGGAAGAAAATAGGTGACACTGAAAAGACAGGACAAGACTACTCAATGAGATTTTTGAGTTATCCAAGAAACATTTTTTACCGCCTTTAGTAGTACTACTACTTTATCTACTCGGACAGTAGCTTGCTTTAAAATTAAAAGAAAACAAAAAGATTTTCAAACAGATATGTTGTCTGTTGCAACAGATTTAGATATCTGTTTGAGAAATCCCAACAGCTCAGTCATCTGTGGCAACAGATGGAAATGTCATTTGATAACTAAATCAAAAACGGCATCTGTTACAACATATATCAATATCTGTTTGAAAATTTCCAACACCTCAGTCATCCGTCATAACAGATGCAAATGTATATTTGATAATTAAATAAGAAATGTCATCTGTTGCAACAGATATTGTTATCTGTTTGAAATTCTCCAACAACTCAGTTATTTATTGCAACGAATTTCATTGCAATTGATTTAGGATGAACTAGGGATGAAAGAATGAGCTCCTTATTAACTTAATGTTAAGATTAATAATAGTAACTACATCGATCTAGGTGGAACGGGGGATGAATGAATGAGCTCACAGGGTCAATTACAAATCCAATTGAGTTGTTGCATTTGCATGGTGTTAGTATTGCGTTCATCCCGACCCGAGTCGTCGATCGATCACTTTGAGTTGAAATGTGTTCTCATTAACTTAATGGTAAGATTAATAATAGTACCTACATTGATATAGGTGGGATTAGGTATGGATGAATGAGCACAAAGGGTCAACTACAACTTCAATTGAGTTTTTTAGCAATTGCATGATGAGACGGTACTGCATTTCTCCCGACAAGAGTCATCGATCGATCAATCTGACATGAACCGATTCTTACTACCTCGTATGTTCAGCTAATACCTTAATTGAATAATCTGGGACTAAGGGTGAGTTCTCATAGGGTCAACTACAACTTTAATTAAGTCTTTTGGTAAATGCATGATGAGACGGGACTGCGTTCCTCCCAATAAGAGTTGTCGATCGATCACTCTAAGCCGAACCGATTCTTACTACCTCATATGTCCAACTAATACCTTAATTGATTAATCTAGGACTAGGGGTGAGTTCTCATAATGTCAACTACAATAGATTACATCACCTATTTGATAATTTACAATAGATGGGTAATCTATTGCAACATATGACTTAATCCATTTGATCATTTACAACAGATAGGTAATCTATTGCAACAGATGACTTAATCTGTTTGATAGTTTACAACAGATATGTAGTATGTTGCAACAGATTACATAATCTGTTTAATTTGATCCAACAGAAAAGACATCTGTTGCAACAGGTTGAGCATTTGTTTATATATAATTCAATTGAGTTCATATGTTAGACTAATACCTTAATTAAATGTGAGTTCTCATAGGGTCAACTACAACTTCAATTGAGTCTTTTGTCAATTGCATGATGAAACGATGCTGCGTTCCTCCCGACCAGAGTCGGCGATCGATTACTCTGAGCCGAACCGATTCTTACTACCTCATATGTTAGACTAATACCTTAATTGATTAATCTAGGACTAGGGTACTAATACCTTGATTGAATAATCTGGGACTAGGGGTGAGTTCTTATAGGGTAAACTATCGATTAATCTAGGACTAGGGTGAGTTTTCATAGGGTCAGCCACAACAGATAACAACGCCTATTTGATAATTTACAAAATATGGGTAATCTGTTGTGACATATGATAATCTATTTGATAATTTACAATAGATGGGTAATCTGTCACAATAGATGACTTAATCTGTTTGATAATTTACATCAGATTCGTAATCTGTTGTTACCTAATCTGATTGATAATTTACAACAGATGAGAAATCTGATGCAACATGTTGAATATTTTTTTTTTTACAATTTCAATTGAGTTCATATGTTAGACTCCTAAATTGATTAATCTAGGACCAGAGGTGAGTTTTCACAGGGTCACCTCCTAGAGTATTCAGTCAACTACAACTTCAATTATTTTTATATAATTTTAAAAATTACACATATACTTTATGATTTTAAAAATAATTAAGATCATTTTGGACCAAATTAACATTTTCAAAACTACTTGTCATTCTTTTCCAAAATACAAATCAACCCATACAAAACGTTTGATCATTTCAAATCTTGAGGTATGGCACTTTCTCTCTCATTCTCACTCAACAATACAGTACAAACAACAACTACTCAACAAATTTGCTCAACCCTCCATAACAGATTGCTTTTCTTCTTATTTTCGACCATATAGGTGTTATTTTCAACATCATTCTTGCTTGTATCAGTCATTTTCTTTGTCTTCGTAGGCAACAGAGTTCGAGAAGAGCTCTATATTTTTTTTCTTTTTCTAAAAAATAAGGGCTTTTAAGTTAATGATGAAAAATAAAACTTTTAGTTGTATTATCTTTGAGAATGGGTTTACAATTTTGAGTTTTGATGGTAAAATCGTAGGAAGAACTTGAGAAATCCCTAGTTTCCATTGTAGTGTTCCGTTGACTGTCGTGGTATAGTTGGATGGTATTGGTGGTGGTGGTGGTGGTGTTTGTGGTCGTCGTGGTGGCACCGGTGGTGGCATTAGTTGGTGGTGTTTGTGGTGGTGTCGGTATTCGTGGTGTTTGTTTGTTTGTTGGCATTGGTTGGTGGTATTTGTGGTGGTGACTATTGGTGTGTCGATATTCGTGGTGTTTGTAATGTATTTTTTAAAATCTATGCATACATCAATTGTAATGTAATTTTTATTTTTCTTTGTCTATAGATAAAAAATATCTCCTAAAAGAAAAGAAAGTAAAAGTGGATCAACATTTGACCACTAAAAAAAAGGCTACAGTACAGAAGGATTCGGAGGAGCTTTCTGAACAATCTCAGTCAGAGAAAAGTGAAGCTGAGGAGAGATATGAAAACAACATTGAGGGAGGTGGACAAGGGTCCGTAGATGGTGATGAAGAAAATAAAAGTGAGAAAGAGGAGGAATTGGAGAGTCAGAAAGAGAAAGAGGACCACATTATATGGCTTTCCTTGGGTTTTCATGGTAAAATTAATCACTAATTTTACTTATCCATTAATTTATATTAAATATAGTTATTATGATTTTTTTTTTTGCTTGCTTCCTGATTACACTTTTTAGGCTTGGACATCTGAAGCCATTCCTCCCCTCCGAAAGCAGTTAATGGATTACCTGGATGAGGTTTCTCATCAAAGGATGTTTAGGTGGTTGGCTACAAAGAGCAACACCAATATTAAGGAGGCTGATCTCTTTAACCCTTCGGATGATGCAGTACGTCTTCTTCAAGTAAAATAATTCTACTCAAAGATAAGAAAGCTATTGAACAGATGTTATATCTGGTGTATCAGATGTTATATCTGATGCACCAGATGGGACATCTGTTGTGATGGGGTATATCTTGCATCAGATTACCCATCTGTGGCTTTGGTTCTCTAAAACCGATTCCTAAAAGATTAGCCATCTACTGCAAATTATGCAACAAATGTTTAATCTGATAACATATCGTTCATATGTTGCAATGTACAGATCATCTGTTGCATAACAGATTACCCGTCTTGTGTAGCTGTTGCAACAGATGATTGATATTTTGCATCAAATTATCCTTGTGTTGCTCTGTTTCTCTGAACCAGACTCAAATAAATTTTAACCATATACTGCAAACTATGCAACAAATGGGTCTTTTTTTTTAAATGTAGCCCAACTGTGAAAATTATTATATTATATGATTTAAATGAATTTGTCTTTTTTTTTTATAGGTTGTGCATCCAAGGATCGTGCCTACTGAGGAGGAGTCGGTGATGACTTCATATTACTTTTGGTCATGTTAATACTATTGCAGACCCAACGGTGGAGTTAATAAAGAAGGAATTGGCTGGAGCAACAGCCATAAGAAGAGCTGTTAGGCAAGGTCAGCCTAATGTTGAGGCTCTTCATGACCAACCTTTTACTAAGGCAGATCCGGGTGCTTCTTCTGGTGGAGTTGTTGGTGTTGGTGGCAGGCATGCTGATGCAACTACCAAAGAATAAATATGTTTGAAAACACCTTTTTTCGCCCTTACACAGGTCCCTCTCACCCCTCTTTACCCTCATGTTCTCGTTGCGAATGCGATGAGTGCAAGGACAGACAGGATAAACTCTTTGAAAAAGTAGAGACTATCTCTAAAGCTATCGAGGAATTCAAATCCAAGAGGTGTGTTATACCATCCAAGAAGGTGAGGGAGCCACACACTCCTACAACATTAGTTAGGAGAAAGAAAAGATCAATTAGAGACGTACTCTCCGCTCAAAAATCAAAAGAAATTGTAATTCCTCCCTCTTTAAAAGCTATTAAAGTTTAGGGGCCAGTCAAGAAGGTGGACATATACGCGGAACTTAGCGTTGAAGAGAAGAGAGATCTGCGACAGGCCAAGAATATCAATCCAGGCGCACCAGATTTCCCCAGGCCTCCCTTTTCCCCCAAGACTTCTAGACTATAACTGATATGCGTATGCCATACGAGGACAAGACAAGTTTACTTTTCCTAACCTAGCCCTTCTAATATACCCCATGAAGAAGAAGCTACGCAACAGATTTCACATCTATTGCAACAGCTGGGTATATTGGTGCAACTGGTTGTGATTCTGTTGCAACTTATTATCCATCTGTGGCATAAGTTGCGTTGGATTATTGATTCAGAGAACCCTATGCAACAGATGGACCATCCGTTGCATCTTTACAATTACTAACCTATTTAAAAATTGAATTCTTATCTCACAGAATGTTGACATAATTATCTACCTCATGAGGAAAAGGCAATTAACGTACCGAAAAGCTTATGATGCTACCGATAGGATAATGGACCTCGACTTTGGCAAGAAGCTCAAGGATAGGTACAATCAACTCAATGGAGAGGCGTCAGCCCTTGGCGTGGGACTTGATTTCCTAGTTCCTACGTTGGTCTTGGCTGAAGAAGAAACGTTAAGATATGTTAGAGGGGACAGGCCAAATCCACACGGTAAGAGTTGGACCAAGGCAAAAAGGATTCTTGCAGTCATTAGCATGAATGGAATGTATTATCGGGCTATTGAGATACTAGTCGAGGAGGAAAAAATCAATGTTTATGACTCCAATGTGCCTCTCGTCTACGATTTCGATCTTTTTCTCCCCGTGAAGCCACTGATGGTGCTGTTACCCATCTTGTTGAGGGAGAGTAAACTGATGAATCATTTTTCAAAGGAAGTGTTGATGAAGAAATAATGAGATTTTGAAGGTCGAAACAGGGGAATGATCCTTCTAAAAGATGCTGCTGCTAAAGTGAGCGGCTCACACGCTCTTGCACACATCAAATGTTTGCTGACCGGCACAGAAATGGCCGAGCCAATGACTTTTCTGTGTGACAATGCTGTGGCAAACCTGCAAGAGGTCTAGGCTTATAGGGTACTAACTGGACGTTTGAAGCCTGTGTATATAGAAGAGCCTGTGAAATAGAAATTTTTAATTTCAAGTCACCATTCACTTTATTACATGTACATGTAGTGGCAATAATTTTTTTCTGATGAAAGTTGAGTTTTTTTATAATGCAATAGATTAGATTGTCAATCTGTTGCAACAGTGGAAAGACATGTTTGAATAATCTAATAATCTAATAATCTAAGTCTAATCTGTTGCAACAGTGAGAAGACCTATTTGATAATTTGTATGAATAATCTAATAATCTAAGTCTAATCTGTTGCAACAGTGGGAAGACTTGTTTGATAATTTTCACATATGACCTAAATTTTACAACATATGCCTAAATCTTTTTGATATTTTCCAACAGTTACGCTTGAATATCCATGTGCTCATCGACAACAAACCAGTAGCAAATACACACACCACCATGAAAATTTCAGCAATTAGGCTTTAATATCCATGTGCCTAACAACACCAAACCAGTAGCAATAACACTTAGTATCTTCTTGCTCGATTTTGTTTCTCTTCAGAAGCCTTGACTTTGTTCAACAAACCCCAGATTACACGATTTTCTTGTAAAGGGTGTCGTTCTTCATATCAGTCAAAGTAATCGCATCCACCCAATTTCTATAAAAAAGAGAACATAATTACAAAATAATTACAAGTCAATAATTAATCAATTAATTAAATAAAAAAATATTACCTTTGAAATCTTACAATTAAAAAACCTACGACCCGAATTTTGTTGAGTCCAAGAAGTTTTTAATAGAGCTTCATGACCGCACTTACAATATCAAAAATCTTTATCAAAAAAAAATAGTGGAAGATGTGCTCGACATTGTCAAGGTCAGTTGGAAAAAATGAAAGTAATAATTTGAAGAATTTGGATAGATAAAAAAAGATGACGATGAAGAAGAAGATTTGGGAATTTAGGGTTAAATTTTAGGAGGAAGATGAATATATAAGACAATGGGGGGGGGGGGGGAAATGACCGTTGGGGGCCAAGTGACGGCAAGTCAGCGAAATGTGCCAGGACTAACACTAACACATTTGATGCTTATTTTATTTTACGTCTTTAAAATGAACATGTCTACTTGATGCCTATTTTATTTTAGGTGTTTGAACTGAACACCGTCGATGGGTTGCATCTTTTTTATTTCAATTCACTTTAACCTTTTTAAACGTAGTGGCAATTTTTTTATGTCCAACAAAATTTGAATTTTTATAATGCAATAGATTCTTCATCCGTTGTAACAGTTATCCTACCTGTTCTGACATATAGTTTATCTGTTGCAATAGGTTGGTCATCTGTTGCATTATCTCGATATTTTTATCTAAAGTCCATCTGTTGCAACAGTGGAAAGACATGTTTGATAAATTCCAACAGATAACCTATCTTTTGCAATATATGTATAAATCTGTTCGATTATTCTAATAGATGTGTCATCTGTTGTAACAGATAAAGTCCATCTATTACAACATATGTCTAAATCTGTTCTCTTTTCCCAATAGATGTGTCATCTGTTGCATTATCTTGATGTTTTTATCTAAAGTCCATCTGTTGCAACAGTGGGAAGACCTGTTTGATAAATTCTAACCGATCACCTACCTGTTGCAACGTATGTCTAAATCTATTTGAATTTTCCAATAGATGTATCGTCTGTTGCAACAGATATATATTATCTGTTGCAATATTTGAATCTAGTATTCCTTTTCAATTAATAAGTTTAAATCTAAGGAATAAAGAAAATTCATAGACAAAATAAAATAAGTCAACGAATAAATGAAATATAAAAAAATTATTATGGGTACAAATCTCAACAAATACATCAACAACAATTTAAGTATACTGCCAAGGATTTCTTTGACAGGCTCAAGCTATAAAGATCTACTCATTATGGACAAGTTGTTCTTTATCCGGTGCTATGAAATTCGGCTTTGCTCGTCGTAGATTCTCATTGTCGCTTGCGTACGGTTTCTGCATTTTTTGTTCTCCGTATTTCCATAAAAAGAGTAGCATATTGTCAATGCTGTTCAGTAGTAGCTTCTTCTACATCGACCTGGAAAGTCATAATTGGTCAATGCGAATCACGGAGATACAATAAAATGGAAAATGATAACTCATCTCTTCTAACAAATCAAATAGGTCTTCCTCTCATTTTAAATTATCCCAAACATATTATATTTCTGTTACAACAATAAATCAACTATTGGAATAAATTTCTACATGAGAAAGACCCTGTGTGATAATTTCTAATGGATGAACTATCCCTTGCAACATATGAATCATCTGTTGCAACAAATAGGTCATCTGTTGGTACAAATAAAAATTGTATGAAGAGCTGTTTGATTTGCTAAAACAGAAGAGACATATGTTACACCAGATAAAGTATCTGGTGCAACAGGTTAGTTAACTATTGCAACACATGTATATATCTGTTTGATAATTTTCAGCAGATGTGTCATCTGTTGAAATAAATATGTGTCTGTTTGTTTTGTCAGTTGGAAGACATATAATATATTCACCTTCTTCAGTTCGTGCTGCTCTCCTTTGGACATTGTACGTTGCTCAGTGCAACACGCAGACAGAGGAGTTGCAATTTTACTTTTTTGGATGCCTGATAATGCCCTGAAAATCACTCTCCTTCTCCTCTTAGCCCTAATCTCTAATGGAGCAGATAGAAATAAAATTCTCTTTGATGGAATGAGACCTCTCTTAGATGTCAATTCCTTTACAGAAGTAGTTAATGCATTAATAGCATTAATCACTACATCATGTTTCGTCCTGCAGTCTTGACATTTGCATGCAGAACATTCGCTGGGAGAGGCAAAATCTGTATAACCAGTATGATCATACTCATAATGATTTGCTTTAAATACTGTAAGAGGAGCATCATTAGCACTAACAGCAGCACTACTACCACCACCAACAGCTCCATTAACAACAATAAGCCTACCCTTCAAAATTATTTTTCTTGTAATGCTATTGCTCCAAATAATTCCATTTTTATTCTGTCGATGACCTTAGGATCCGATAAAGTTTGCACAGACCGTAAAGTAAGAAAAAATGGCATCGTCAACTCTCGATTGGTCAGAACTAGCGACAGATGCACATTCTAACATAAATCATTACATATATTAGAAGTCGAAAAGGAACTGGAATCCCAACTATTTGTAGTCGAATGTTGAAGTCGCCGAGGATTAAAATAAGAAATTTACAGAATAGTTGGTTGGGAGAGAGTTGAGAGAAGCTGTCGAGAGAGGGATGAGAGACAAGTTGATTGAATTTAAGAGGGGAACTCGAAGCCCAACTATTTATCGTCGGGGGTTGAACGGAGAAATTTTGCAGAACTGTTGGTTGGGAGAGAGTTGAGAGAAGCTGTCGAGAGAGAGGAGAGAATTGTTGATTTGGATTGAAGAGGGTGTGAGTTGGGTTGATTTGTATTTTTGAAAAGATTAGAAAGTTTTAAAAATATTAATCAAGTCCACAATTAAATTGATCAAGTTTCTAATAATGTTTGACCCTATCTGTTGGTCAATGTCACCAATCCTTCGTTCAAGACTTAAAAGACACCTATTCTTCAATTTTCTCGAGTTTCTAGTTATTAAGATAATATATTTCAAATTCAAACACTTAATCTTTCAATTCAAATTTCTATTACAATATTTTTAACTTTGTATTAAAATATTTTTTAAATTTTTTCCTAAAAACTGCCATGTGGCTATTTTAATATGTTGTCACCTTGCATCTTGTCTTATTTTAGTTTTGCTTTTATATATACTAGTATTCATCTCTGCGCAATGCGCGGTCAATACTAAAAATATAATCAATAATTATTTGAGAATTAATTGAACACATTTAATCTTGTTAGTATAATATCTTGTTAGTGTAATAATATTTCAATCGTCATTTTATTTCTTTATGCAATATTATTTTCTGGAATAAAAAGTGTATGAAATAAAAAAACCAAATATGAGTTAAAAAATATTTAACAATCACCTTATTTTCTTAAAATAAAAGAAATAGATAATAAGATGACAATATTTACTTAGTTTTAGTAGATAAATGTAAATTCTATGACTGATTAGTTAAGAGTTCTATTAGTAAAACAAATTGCTAATTATAAGAAAATTCTTTGATATCATATCCATTCAACCCAAGCAAAAGGTTAAAATATCTTAAAAGTCTCAACAACATTGTCCCTAATTTTGTGCATAGTAGATTTTTTCTTAATCTTATAAAATATTATCACAAATATTTTTACAACAATAACAAACTCAGTGTATTCCCACATAGTGAAGTTTGGGGAGGGTAAGATGTACGCAGTCCAAACCACTACCTCCGGAGAAGTAGCAAGGCTATTTCCGATAGACCCCCGACTCAAGACAAAGAATATTAATCAAATCCGCAAAAAAACATATAACAAGATGAGAAGACATAAATACACCACCCACAAGGAATGACAACCAAAGAATAGTACACCATCGCAATACAACATGCAACAAGGTAGCATACCAAGAATAATACACCCACCAAGCTACGCCCTACCCTACCGACCCAAACTGACACTAGCCTTCTATCCTAATACGCGACCTCTATAACTTCCTATCTAGGGTCATGTCCTCAGTGAGCTGTAACTGCTCTATGTCCCGCCTAATCACCTCTCTCCAGTTTTTCTTTGGCCTACCCTACCCCGTCTGAAGCCATCCAAAGCTAGCCGCTCACACCTACGAACCGGTGCATCCGTTCCCCTTCTCATCACATGTACGAACCATTTCAATCGGACTTCCCGCATCTTATCCTCCACTGAAGCCATTCCAACCTTCTCCCGGATAGTCTTATTCCGAACTCCATCACCCCTAGTAAGCCCACACATGCAACGCAACATCCACATTTTTGCCACCTTCAAATTTTAAATGTGAGAATTCTTGACTGGTCAACACTCCGCTCCATATAACATGGTCGGGCGGACTGCCACCTAGCTTGGGTGGTACCTTCTTATCACACAACACCCCCGAGATGAGCTTCCACTTTATCCATCCCGCCCCAATACCGTGAGAGACATCCTCATCGATCTCACCATCACCCTGAATCATGGACCCGAGATATTTGAAATTATCTCTCTTACACACCACCTGGGAATCCAACCTAACTACCACCTCGTCCTCCTGCCTCAAGCCATTAAACTTGCATTCCAAATACTCGGTCTTGCTCCTACTCAACCTGAACTCTTTAGACCTAAGGGTCTGTCTTCACACCTCTAATTTGTCATTCACACCTCCCCGTGTCTCATCAATCAAAAAAACATCATCTACAAAAAGCATACACCAAGGCACCTCTCCTTGAATACGCCGCGTTAACACATCCAATACCAAGGCAAACAAAAATGGGATAAGAGTAGATCCCTAATGCAACCCTGTTAAGATAGGAAAATACTCTGAATTGCCTCCCGCCGTCCTCACCTGGGTCTTAGCTTCATCATACATATCCTTGATTGCTCTGGTATACGCCACTAGGGCCCCACTAACCTCCAAGCATCTCCAAAGAACCTCCCTAGGGACTTTGTCGTGTCATTAAACACCATGTGCAGGTCCTTCTTCCTTTCCCTATACTGTTCCACTAGTCTTCGCACCAGGTGAATTGCCTCCGTCATCAAGCACTCGGGCATAATTCCAAATTGGTTCTCTGAAATAGACACTATCCTCTTTAACTCGACCACTCACTCCCGAATCTTCATAGTGTGACTCAATAACTTAATACCCCTATAATTATTGCAGCTCTAAATGTCACCCTTATTCTTATATAGAGGGATCATAGTACTCCATCTCCAAGCCTAGGGCATTTTTGCTGACTTGAAAATGCCGTTAAACAAATCAGTTAATCACCTTAAATGCGCCTCTCCAGAAAGCTTCCAAATATCCACGGGAATCTCATCAGGCCCCGTTACCCTACCCCTTTGTATCCTGTGAACAGCCTCTCTGACCTCCTGTACCGTAAAACGTCTACAGTAACTAAAATCACGATACTCCTCAGAGTGCTTCAGCTCCCCTAACACAGTAGCTCTATTCTCTTCATCATTCAAGAGCCTATGAAAATAAGACTGATATCTTTTATTAATGTGACCGTCCCCCACCAACACTCTACCATCCTCCCTATTAATGCACTTTACCTGGTCGAGGTTACGACCCTTCCTCTCTCTTGCCTTAGCAAGTCTAAATAACCTTTATCCCCCCTTTCTCTTCTAACCTCGCATACAAGCTCTCAAACGCTATCGGCTTAGTAGCTGTAACTGCTAACTTAGCCTCTTTCCTAGCTAACTTGTACTCCTCCCTATTTATCCGTTTCTCTTCTTCCTCTTTACTATCAACCAACTTAGCATACGCCCCCTTCTTAATCTCTACTTTCTTATTAACTACTTCATTTTACCATCAACCCCCCCGATAGTAACCAGCTCGGCTTTTGGAAATACCCAACACCACACTAGTAGTCTCCTTGATGCACTTAGCCACCCTATCCCACATGTCACGCCTCAAATACTATTGGGGCGGACTAGCACCTGTAACCGAGGAGGCTCGGGAGAACCAGCTCATAACCTTATACTTCCCATGCATACCTCTATGAATTCGGACAGCACCAAGTCGCATATAAAAGGAAATAGTCAACTGTATAAGATCGAGCACATATATATATATATATACAATACTTGGCCGTTGGAGCCATAACGTCTATTAAAAAAACACCACCTTGACTGTACATTAGGTCTATAAGGCCTCTAGACAATACACAGAGTTTAACTAAGGTCGGGACACACC
>NC_061115.1:154322219-154327159 GCF_002878395.1 Capsicum annuum | reverse complement strand
CCAATTACATTCACATGCCATGCATATTCATACAACGTCCTCCAATATCAAGTTTGGATTCATTTATCCTTCCAACCAATCCATTAAATCAAATTGAGCGATAGATATAAATAATCATCAATTCAATAGTATATCACCATATCCACCTTTCATAACTCAATTACCATATCCATCTTCCATAACTCAATTACCATATCCACCTTCCATAATTCAATACAATCAAACCATGCAAAATAGTCCATAACCCTATTTCCATCACCTTTCAATAACAATCAATACATATAATCCTCTATCACACATATACATATGGAAAAGAACAAAGGCAAACAATATTCATACCTTAGAATTCACCTCTTGATTATGCAATCCTGTTTGCACAAATAATAGGTGCCGTTCAAAGCACTCGAGATGACAAACACAGTTATCGGATTACTTTGGAATTTCTACGGTTGAATCAAAAGTAATTTAAAGGTCAAATTTGGATAGGATTTGTTCTTCCTCAATGATTGATGATGAAATAAGTTTTTGAACTCATATACATGTATATATACACATATTTCCGTCCATAATATAATAGGAAATGTCCAAAATGCCTTTAAAATTTAAATAATTTCAAATCTATCCTTTGGTGGACTGTTTTGGTAAGCTAAAGTAGATCGACCATAACTCTTTGATCTAATATCGAATTTGGTTGAAATTGGTATCGTTGGAAGGATAATTCAAAGGGCTTTCATTTCATATAAAGTAGGCCACCCAGTTCGTCCTGTACAAGGAGTTATGGTCATTTGAAGTTGACCCTAAAAATCCGTTTTGATAGGCTGAAGTAAAACAAGTATAACTCCTTACTCAGACATTGGATTTGGATGAAACCAATTGTATTATAAATAAGACTCAAAGATATTTCTTTTCATAGGCGCATCTATCCCAGTTCATTATATTAAGGGAGTTATGATCATTCAAAGTTGACCCAAAAATTCGGCTGGCCTCAGTAGTTTGTGTGCAGGAAATTTTCCTGCACATTTACTATTCCCAAATATCTCGGCCACCGTTTTATAGTTTTGAACGTGATCGATTATATTCGAAACCTATACATTTTTGTAAATCTTTATATCGTTGGAAAGCTTATTCAATAACCTTCGCATGGAACCATCGATTGGCAAATTACGGTATAAATAAAATAAAATAAAAATTAATTCCATATAAATAAGACCAATACACGTACTTAAATATGGGGTGTTACATCCTTCCCCTCTTTAGGACATTCGTCCTCGAATTTTAGCATAGTTATTCAACCGAGACAAGTTCAAGTCCATCATTAATATTCACATCATCACATAAATACTATGCATATATAAAAAAACTTACTTGTTAATGTTCTAACTCCGTTTCTTGAACTTCCTCTTCATCTTGGAACAAATGAGGGTACTTAGATTTCATTGCTTCCTCATCTTCCCATGTAATCTCTTCCCTTTGACGATTTATCCAACGTACTTTCACAGATGCTATCTCTTTATTTCTCATCTTCTTAACTTGGCGATCTAGAATAGCAATAGGCACTTCCTCATAGGTAAGATCTTTCGTAACTTGCACATCCTCAGTAGAAGTGATATGTGATGGATCTCCGATGCACTTTCGAAGCCTTGACACATGAAATACCGGATGTACTGATGAGAGCTCTTGGGGTAGCTCTAATTCATATGCAACTTGTCCAAACCTTCGAGTGATCTTATACGGGCCTATATAACGTGGACTTAACTTCCCTTTCTTGCCAAATCTCATTACCCCTTTCATTGGTGATACCTTCAAAAATACCCAATCACCTATAGAAAACTCTAGCCCTCTCTTTCTACTATTCACATCTGACTTGTGTCGACTTTGGGCTATTTTTAGTCGTTGCTGAATTACTTTAACCTTCTCTCTGGCTCGATAAACAAGATCTGGTCCGAACAAAAGATTTTCACCCACTTTGAACCATCCTATTGGTGATCTACACTTCTTTCCATATAAAGCTTCATATGGTGCCATTTTGATACTTGAATGATAGCTATTATTGTAGAAAAACTCAATAAGAAGTAAATGATCATCCCAGTTGCTCTTAAAATCTATTACACAAGCTCGTAGCATAGCTTCAAGTGTTTGGATGGTACGTTCTGCTTGTCCATCTGTTTGAGGGTGAAAAGCTGTACTCAATTTCACTTGTGTTCCCAAACACCTCTGAAAAGACTTCCAAAAGTTTGTGGTAAATTAGGTTCCCCGATTTGATATAATAGAAATTGGCACTCCATGTAATCGGACTATCTCTTTAATGTACAGCTTTGCATACTCTTCAACTGTGTAAGTGGTCCTAACTGGTAGGAAATATGTGGATTTGGTAAGCCTATCAACAATCACCCATATAGAATCAAAATTTTGAGATGTACGAGGCAAACCAATAACAAAATCCATGTTGATCATGTCCTACTTCCAGCTTGGAAGATCAATGCATTGCATATAACCTCCGGGTTTTTGGTGATCAAATTTAACTCTTTGATAATTTGGACATTCAGCTACAAATTCTGCAATGCTTTTCTTCATGTCATTACACCAATACATATCTTTCAAATCTTGATACATTTTGGTTGATCCTAGATGAATGGAATACCTTGAACAATGTGCCTTTATCATAATCTTCTTTCTTAGCCCGTCTATATTCGGCACACACAATCGGTTTGGGCACTGAAGTACTCCTTCTTGCGTAAGCTCAAATGCCTTGGTCGCACCACTCTGAACGTTCTCCTTAAGCTGTAATAAAATAGGATCTACATATTGCTTCTCTTTCACTTCAGCTACTAATGAAGATCTCGCAGTATTATGTATGATAAGCTCTTTATTCGGAGTTTCAAGAAGGCGAACTCCCAAACTAGCTAATTGGTGAAGACCTTTAATCATCCCTTGCCTTTCTATAGGCGCCATCATAGTCTTATGACTTAACACATCAGCTACCACATTTGCTTTCCTTGGATGGTACAAGATATCAATATCGTACTCCTTTATTAGTTCAAGCCATCTCCGCTTCCTTAAATTCAGATCCTTCTGATTAAAAATATATTGCAAGCTCTTATGGTCAGTATATATATCAACATGAACCCCATATAAGTAGTGGCGCCATATCTTTAAAGCAAAAATAAATGCTGCCAGGTCAAGATCATGTGTAGGATAATTTTTCTCATGTGGCTGCAATTGTCTAGAATCATATGCTATTACCTTACCATGCTGCATCAATACACATCCTAAACCAATTCTGAAAGCATCACAATACACTGTATACCCTTGGTGCCTTCTGGAAGTACTAACATAGGTGTAGAAATCAATTTGTTCTTTAAATCTTGAAAACTCTTCTCACAGGCATCATTCCATTGGAATTTAGATGCTTTATGGGTTAGCTTGGTTAAGGGTGCTGAAATGGAAGAAAATCCTTCAACAAACCTTCTATAATAACCGGCCAACCCGAGAAAACTATGAATCTCTGTAGGCATTATGGGCCTTGGCCAGTTCTTCACAACTTCTATCTTTTGAGCATCGACCTTTATCCCTTCACTAGATACAATATGACCTAAAAATGCCACCGACTTTAATCAAAACTCACATTTAGAGAACTTTGCATAAAGCTTACAATCACGAAGAGTCTGCAATGCCTGTCGTAAGTGATTGGCATGGTCCTCTTCTAATCTAGAATAAACTAGAATATCATCTATAAAAACTATTGCAAATACATCCAGGAATGGCTTAAACACCCTATTCATCAAATCCATAAAAGTTGCGGGTGCATTTGTTAGCCCAAATGACATAACTAGAAACTCATAATGACCATACTGTGTTCAGAAAGCTGTCTTGGGTATATCCTTCTCTTTGACCCTCACTTGGTGGTAACCTGACCTCAAATCAATCTTAGAAAAACACTTGGCGCCCTGTAACTGATCAAATAAATCATCAATTCTTGGGAGAGGATATTTATTCTTAATAGTCACCTTATTCAATTGCCAATAATCAATACACATCCTCAGCGAGCCATCCTTTTTGCGCACAAATAACACTGGTGCTCCCCAGGGGGACATACTAGGCCTTATGAATCCCTTCTCTAGTAAATATTTTAATTGCTCTTTCAATTCTCTTAATTTTGCTGGGGCCATTCTATATAGAGGAATGGAGATTGGTTGGGTGCCTGGTATTACATTAATAACAAACTCTACCTCTCGTTTAGGAGGCAAACCTGGAAGATCTTCAGGAAATACATAAGAAAATTTATTTACCACTGAAACAGCGTGAAGAGTTGGTGGCTTCGCTTCTGTATCCCTTACTCTAACTAAATGATATATGTATCCCTTGGAAATCATTCTTCTTGCCTTAAAATAAGAAATAAATCTACCTCTTGGCACACCAATTTCACCTTTCCATTCAAGGACTGATTCATTTGGAAAATGGAAATATAAATTTTTCGTGCAGCAATCAATTATGGTATAACAAGATGCCAACCAGTCCATACCCATTATAACATCAAAATCTACCATTTCTAACTCCATGAGATCAGCCATCGTATCACGACCACAAACAGTTACTATGCAGTTTCGGTAAACCCTTCTAGCTATAATAGATTCCCCAACCGACGTGGACACTTGAAATGGCTTAGCCAACAGTTTGAGTATTCTTTCAAACTTTCCATCAACCAATGGAGTAACATAAGATAATGTAGAATCGGGATCAATTAAGGCATATACATCGAATGAAAAGATAGACAACGTACCTGTAACCACATCTGGGGAAGCCTCTAAATTCTGTCGATCCGCTAGAGCATACGTACGATTTTGAGCCCCACTAGAACTCGTGGATCCTCTATCACCTCTAACACAACCCATTGGTTGTGCACCCCTTCCTGAATAAGGCATCGATGATGATGATGCAAA
>NC_061115.1:154320278-154322119 GCF_002878395.1 Capsicum annuum | reverse complement strand
ACACAACCCATTGGTTGTGCACCCCTTCCTGAATAAGGCATCGATGATGATGATGCAACAAATGACCCCGTAGGTCGTGCCATACCCCCTATGCCCCTTCGTAGGCATTCTCTCATCATATGTCCCGACATACCGCATCAAAAGCAAACATTGGTCCCCAGCCAACATGCGCCTAAATGATACTTTCCATATTTATTGCATGGCTCTCGAGGAGGTCTCGATTGGCTCATATTCCCTTGCCCTTGGTACCCCACTGTCCTCGAACTCTAACTCTCACTTCTATGCCCAAATTGATTTCCTCTAGACCCTTGGAATTGTGGTGGGGCACTAGCTGTAGAATAAGAAGATAATGGCCTAGGTGGTCTAGCAGAAAACTGTGGTATAAACCCTCCTTGGGATGCCATGAACTGCCCTGTAGATCTGGCCCTCTTGAAATATCCTCTTTCTAATTCCTGTGTTTTTCTCCTCTGCCTCTGATATTTCATTTTCTGTGCAAAAGCTTAGATCCTCGCTATGTCCAATCTTTGTTCAAAGCGGCAATAGTACAATCTCTAGCCAGATATGGATCCAGCCTATCCACATATTGATAAACTCTGTCATCCATAGTAGCTACAACATTAGGAGCATATCTCGACAAGGAATTAAATCGGAGACTGTACTCCCTCACGCTCATATTCCCCTAACGAAGATTTAAAACTAATCTGCAAGGGCTTGACAAATCTTAAATGGAAGATAGTGATAAAAAAATACCTCTTTTAACTCTTTCCAAGTATCTGGGGGTGCATCAATACCCCTAGATCGTTTCCAGTCCTCGTACTAATATATAGCCTCCCCTTTGAATCTATACGCCGCTAACTCCACTGTCTCTCTACCCGTTACATGCATAACATCTAAGGCCCTTTGAATTTGATCAATAAAGTCCTGTGGGTCCTCGTTAAGATCTGATCCAGTAAAAGTGGGAGGATCTATCTTAAGAAAATCTTGTGTTCGAAGGCTAGCGGCCCTATCTGTACCACTAGGACCCATGGTAGGAATGGCTTGCCCAGCAACTATACGAGTCAAAAATTGCACTGGTGGCCCTGGGGATATAGTTCTCCTCCCCCTTATTTCTTTTGGAGTGGAAGAAGTTTCTGATGCATGCTCAGCTGGAACCTCACTTTGATTAGCTGGTATAGTGGGTGACTTACTAGTCCCTTCTCCGGTAGCCATATCTACTTGTTTACCGGTATTCTTGCTTCTGGTAACCGGCATCATTACTATAATAAGAGAAACAAATGGATTCAGTGGTCAACTATGACTTCATATACAATATAGGCTCTATCAAACGATCTAAGACATGAAGAAAAAGAAACAATTCCTAAATGTCTATAGCCTTCTGTTTATAGATGCGATGCATGACATACCGATAAAAAAGACTCTATATAGACATGGATTTGTAGACTCACTAGGACGAACTTCTCTGATATCACTATTGTCACGCCTCAAATCCTATTGGGGCGGATTGGCACCCGTAACGGAGGAGGCTCGGGCGAACCAACTCATAACCTTATACTTCCCATGCATACCTCTATGATAACCTAAAATTTGGACAGCATCATGTCACATATAAAATGAAATAATCACCTGTATAAGCTCGAGCACACACACACATATATATATGTATATACAATACTTGACCGTTGGAGCCATCACGTCTATTAACAAAATACCACCTTGACTGTACATTAGGTCTACAAAGCCTCTAGATAATACACAGAGTTTAACTAAGGTCGGGACACACCCCGCCATATAACGAACTTCTATACAATACCAAAAGTGACTGGATATGACATGGAAAGCCC
>NC_061115.1:154240851-154317278 GCF_002878395.1 Capsicum annuum | reverse complement strand
CATCAATTCATAATAAAAATATTCAACTCATGGAACTTGACTTAAATTGCTTAGAAATCATCAATACATAATGATAATGATAATGTACGACTCATGGAATAAATTCTCAATTTAAGAAACATGATGGTGAAATAATCGTAAATATCAAACTTATTCAACTCATATCTCGTAAATCATTAATAGAGAAATTTGGGTGCAAACCCACTTGGAATATCATGTAAATCAATAATAGAAAGTAAATCTTTAGGCACAAGAATGAAAGGAGTGTTCTTGTTCAAACCCCACATACCTTGGATTTTGATTTTTTTTTTTGGATATGTAGAAACTTGTTTGGAACTTCTTCCTTACACTTTGAGACCAAGATTCTTGATGCCTTTGACTTGGGAAACTTAATTCTTGAATCACTTTGAATCACTATGGAGAATTCTTGAATTTATTTGGAAGAAGATTGGATTTTTGGGTTTTAAAAGTAACCCTAATCTCTAGATATTTCTTGGAAGAGGAAAGGAGAAAAGAGATAAAATGATCTCCTCTTCTCTACTTAGATATATATAGGGCCATAAGGAGCGGAAATGACCAAAATACTCTTTTGAAAAAGTTGAAAATTGCATATCGGGGCCTGTGACGGTCGATCTGACGGTCCGTCAGATGAACTGATGGTTCACCAGGTCGTCCATCACTCAAGTGCCAAATCTGGAAAGTTCTGCCTCGAAGTGACGGTCAAAGTGATGGTCTATCAAAGGGTGTGATGATCTACCAAGTCGTCCTTCACTCGAGGCCCAGGAATGGGACATTCTGCTTGGCCTAATGGACCCATTTGACGGTCCATCAACTTTTTGATGGTCCACCAACCAGGCCATCACAGGATGGCCCAAAAAGAAGGTTACTGCCTTGGCTTGATGGGACACTTGACGGGCCACTAGGGACCTAAAGGTCCACCAAGTCTACCGTCAAACCTGGGCGTTCTGATACCATGTAGTAAAACGGCCATAACTCCTTCTTCCGATGTCAGATTTTGATGAAATTGGTATCATACATCCATTCAAAAAGATAGATTTAGGCTTAAGGAATGATCGGGGTATTACATCTACACACCTTATTCTTCTTCCCTAGAACGAAAAAACCCTCAGGTTGTTCTATGTAAATTTCTTCCTTCAATTCTCCATTTAGAAAAACGGATTTCACATCCATTTGATGGATTTCAAGACCATATACCGCAGCCAAGGCAATTAACATTCGAATCAATGTTATCCTTGTTACTGGCGAGTATGTATCGAAGTAATCAAAGCCTTCTTTTTGTTTGAAGCATTTTACTACAAGTCTTGTCTTATATTTGTCAATAGTACCATCCACTTTCATCTTCCATTTGAAGATCCATTTAGAACCTAAAGGTTTATTTCCGAGAGGAAGATCAACTAATTCCTATGTATGATTGCTTAAGATTGAATCAATCTCACTATTGACTGCCTCTTTCCAAAAGGGTGAATCCGAAGATGCCATCGCTTCCTTAAATGTTTGAGGCTCATTTTCTAAGAGAAATATTACAAAATCCGATCCAAATAAAGTAGACGTTCTTTGACGTGTACTACGTCTTGGATTTTCTTTATTATGTACATTCTCACTTGGTCTATCTCGAAGTCGTCTAAATACTTCACTAGTCTGTTCATGTCTAAGTTTATAAGGGTATATATTCTTAAAGAATTCAGCATTGTCTGGTTTAATTACCGTATTTTCATTAATATCCGGATGTTCAGATTTATGAATCAAAAATCGACATACTTTACTACTGTTAGCATATCCTATAAACACGCAGTCCACCGTCTTAGGTCCTATCTTAACCCTTTTGGGCATAGGAACTTGGACCTTTGCTAGACGACCCCACACTTTGAAATATTTCAAGTTGGGTTTTCTTCCTTTTCTATTTTTCATAAGGAATGGATTGTGTTTTACTATAGGGAACTCAGTTGAGTATACGATTGGCTGTAAGGATAGTCTCTCCTTATAAGTTTTGCGGTAAACCAAAACTTATAAGTAAGGTATTCATCATTTCCTTCAAAGTTTGGTTTTTCCTTTCCGCAATTCCATTGATTAAGGTGAATACGGGGCCGTAGTTTGATGGACGATTCGATTTTCTACAGATATTTCGGCGAAGAGAGATTCATATTCTCCGTCCCTATCACTTTTTATCATTTTTATCTTTTTATCTAACTGATTTTCAACTTCCATTTCATATTGTCTAAACGTATCTATTGCTTCATCCTTACTATTTAGCAGATAGACAAAATAATATCTCGTGCAATCATCACTAAAAGTTATGAAATACTTTTTCCCACCACGTGATGGTGTTGACTTCATATCATAAATGTCAATGTGTATTAAGTCTAAGGGATTGGAATTCCTTTCAGCGGACTTATAAGGATGCCTTGCATACTTCGATTCCACACACGTTTGACACTTTGATTTATTACACTCAAAGTTTGGCAAAACTTCTAAGTTAATCAGTTTTCGTAACATTTTGTAATTAACATGGCCTAAACGTTCATGCCATAAATCATAAGACTCAAGCAAATAATAAGAATTTGAATTTTTATTTATTTCAACAGTCATTACATTCATCTTATAAAGGCCTTCCGTCAGATAACCTTTTCCTTCATACATTTCTCCTTTGCTAATTACAATTTTTCCAGAAACGGTTACACATTTGAATCCGTTCTTGTCTAGAAGTAAAATAAAAATTAAATTCCTATGTAACTCCAGAATATACAAGACATTGTTAAGTGTCAAGACCTTTCCTGAAATTATTTTCAAGCATATTTTTCCTGTTCCTTCTACCTTAGCAGTAGCGGAGTTAGTCATGTAGATCATTTCTTCTACTTGAGCCGGAGCGAATGACGAAAACAACTCTTTGTTGGTACATACATGGCGGGTGGCACTAGAATCTATCCACCATTCGCAAGGATTCCCCGCCAAGTTGCATTCTGAGAACATAGCATACAGATCATCGCATTCTTTGTTGGATTCAATCATATTTGCTTGATCCTTCTTCTTGGCTTTTTTCGAGGCTCGACAATTCGGGGGCTTGTGACCAATCTTGCCACAATTGAAGCATTTTCCCTTGAATTTCTTCTTGGGTTGATGGGTTCCTTGTTCAGCTTTCTTTCTTTTCTTAGAATTATTTTGGTCATCTTCTACAATATGTGCTCCATTAATTGTAGAATTTCATTTTGACCTTCTCTTGACAGCTTTATTGTCCGCTTCAATACGCAGTCGGACAATAAGATCTTCGACAGTCATCTCTTTGTGTTTATGCTTCAAGTAGTTTTTGAAGTCTTTCCACAAAGGTGGTAGCTTCTCAACTATCGCTGCTACTTGAAATGAATCATTCACAATCAAACCTATAAAACAATTTATGTGAGTATTAAGTACCTTTTTAGTTTGTTCAACTAACCTTTTTAGTTTGTTCAACTAAGGTATTTTTCAAAGATATACCTTCTGCTAGGATATCATGTATGATGACTTGCAACTCCTCAACCAATTTGCTATCTATCATTTTAAAGTCCAGGAACCGTACAACGAGGAATTTCTTAATTCCCGCATCCTCTATTTTATATTTTCGTTCAAGTGCCCCCCACAATTCCTTCAATGTCTTAGTTTCACTGTAAACATTGTAGAGGTCGTCTTTGAGACCACTCAGAATATAATTCCTGCAAAGGAAGTCTGAATGTTTCCAAGCTTCTACAATTACGAAACACTCTTTGTCCGAGGTTCCCTTGGGCATCTCAGGAGTGTCTTCGCTAGTGAACCGTTGCAGACACAAAGTGGTGAGGTAAAAGAACATCTTTTGCTGCCATCGTTTAAAGTCAATGCCCGCAAATTTTTCAGACTTCTTCGCTGCTGCCATTGTAGGCGAAACATTTGTGCAACTTGATGTGGCAATATTAGTTGCCCCCACAGACGTTGCTGCATCTAGCATTTGACTATCACTTGTCATTTTTCCCATCACCACAAGACAAAAAATACTTAGTATTTTCAGAATACTACTTATAAAGTTAAGCAACTTTAAACTTTTCTTCTTGTTTCTAGTTGACAATTAAGTTTTTATGACTTCCAATTGTCAACCCAATAATCTTTAAATTGTGATGAAGTTTTTATGACTTCAAATCACTAGTTAAGTTCCGGCGGAATAGAAAGTTAAAACTTTAATCTCCAAAAACAAGGTAGACAGATTTTGAAAGTTATTTTCTTAAGATTGTTTTTCCTTCTACGGGTACGCAGAATCTGTATAAGCAGAACAACAACTTTAACTAGAGTTCAAGTATAAATAAGAACACAATGAAGTATATTAAATACCCTCAACACAGGATCAAAATGACCTTCCCAAGAGGTGTATTTTAGTTTTTTTAGAAAATAGATGACACAAAAATGAATAAGGCCAAGTTTTCCAAATTCACGAACTTTTCTTAAGGAAATAATTCCCCTCACCGTATCCAAGGTTGCGGAATTTTTCTCCCAGGATAAAATGGCCAAATAATCCAACCGTTGCGGTACCTCAAATAATTGGAATATCGTCGAACTCACTTAACGGATTGATTGATCACACAGGGTATTTGTAAAGACAAGAAGAGAGTTTATTGCAAAAAAATTTATATTAAAACCTGTGAATGAAAGCATGTTTATATAGCCTGTGAGATGCCTCTTTGAAAAGGTGGCATTGGTTCACTTAAATTGTGTGATGTTTCTGGAAATTCATGTCTGTTTACCCAAAGAACGTGTCCTTCTCCAAACAGACATACCAGTTCACAAAATTGCAGCAGTTCAAAGCAGTGTATCATTTTAGAAAATACTATTTCGAAATCTGTATGCATGTAAAAATGGAGGATTACTGGTGTGTTTTCCTTTTGGTATTCAAATTAAATTTACGTGAAATAAACTTTGTCCAAAAAGATAGATCTCAATCGATTGATGACGCCGAAGCCGAGCGAGCGACGACGACGGAGCGAAGCATTTCTTATTTCTTGCCTCACTTAGCATGTGGAGTAAGTGCTTTCTATTAAAAATACTCCATAGTTCCCTTCTTCCATCAATGTGGGAGAATTAGTGAACTTTCCAATTTTGGAAGTACACCTTCTAAATTGGTGTCTCCTTTCTTCCACTATTTTTCTCTCTATTTTCCATTCACACCTTCTTCATACATATTGAACCCAACAAAAAATCCTCATTTCTTCTCATTCCAATTTGAGGAAATTTCCCCTCATCCCTTTTTCCTTTATCGTTATTGTTAGTTTTCATGTTATTCCTGTAATTTACTTCGTCAATATTAATCAAGTTAAGTAAATTACAACAGTTAATTTAGTGTTTGTTCCAATTGTTATTCAGCTTTTTTGAATATACTATACAATTTACAACACCAAATATAAAGTTCAAAGCTCAGGCTGTACTATTTAAAAAGCCATATCCATGGACACCTCTCACATGAATATACACCACCAAAAGAGTCGTTAGTATAAATTGTGAAAGAAATTAAGGTCAAAATATTAACATCAGATTATAACCTAAAAGAGGTTATAAGGCACATACTGAATGAAACATGCTATTTTTATGCACTGAAATAGTAAAATATATTCAAATACATTATTTTGATTTTAAAATTAATACTATATTCAATATTGTGATAGATTTTTACAGAATAATAAATAACTCATGTCATGAATTTAAACAGAAAACCTTAACTAAACTTACACTAACATGTGATTAGCATAAAAAAGTTTTACTCCTATTATTTATGTTAATTTTCTTGTTGCCCTCTGCAAAAGAACAAAATAATTGCATATCATTTTGTTTTCATATCGGAGAGGAACTAATTAGCTCATCAAACATACATAAATTAATACATCAACCCACGTAAAAAAGATTACCAAATTCCTAGCATTTAAAAGAAGAATCCAAGAAGACTGTATTTTATGATTGATTTATATATAGAGTGAGAGAGAAATAATAAATTAATCAAAAAGAGTTTGAATTTTAAGTACCTTATATAAAAAGGGAGAAAAAATTTCGTATTTATTTTTATAAATATGGCCAGATATCTGCTGCATTTAAACAAAAAAAGAGGATATGGATTAACCATTATTTAAATACAGTGTGAAAAACATACTGCAATTATGTCAACACCTACAAAAACAAACAAAACAAGACATCAAATAACAATATTGAGGCTTCAACATAGGAGCATGATTCTGGGGATAATAATAAATATTTAGCACAAAGTAGAAAGAGAAGAAACCTATGAGAAGTTGAGGAAAATTTTAGAGGTTTGTGAAGATGAGTTAATTAGCATTAATAATCAAAAAAATTATGTTTAGTTTACCATAATGTAATGTGGCCTTTGTTTGATTCACTCTTGCTTTGTCAAAGGAAGTTTCTACTAAATACTTGTGGAAGATTATTTTTTGGACTTGCCAAACAAGATTGCTACTTGTTCAAACAAGTTGCTACTTGTTCAAACAAGGTTGCTACTTGTTCAAACAAGTTGCTTCTTGTTCAAACAAAGTTGCTACTTGTCTCCATTTTCATCTCTATAAATAGAAGTCTTCTTTCTCAATTTTAATACACATCAAATTACAAGTGTTCTCTTTCATTCTCTTGTATTTATTCTTCCTTCCTATTAGAGTATTAAGTTAAGAGAGTTGGTATTGGGAAATACTTTGTGTGAGCCCTTTCTTTTGGAGTGATCTTGTGAGGTTTTCTCTTGGGATATTTGGGTTAATTAGAGTGACTACTCTAATTTTGTAATCTCTCTATTGTACTCTTATCGATATAGTGAAGTTATTCCTCTCCGCTCGTGGATGTAGGTCACATTGACCGAACCACGTTAAATTTGTGCCTCCTTTATGTTTTCTTTAAGTACCGTTACTATCAACTTGTTATTGTCTTTGTTATTGTCATTATAATATTATTTGGCTAAATTCCGCAATAATTGGATTCTCGATCCTAACAAATTGGTATCAGAGCTGGATCTAACCAGGTTATTTTTCAGTAGTCAAAATGACTATAACAAAGACTTACGTTGAGAAATTTAATCGAAGTGCAAACTTCGGGATGTGGCAATTAAAGATGGAAGCTATCTTAATTCAGGATGGCTTAGATATGGCACTAGAAGGAAAAGAGAAGAAGCCGAAAAAAATGACAGACGAAGAATTTGCCGTCATAGACAAAAAGGTAAAATTAGGTATTATTCTAAATCTCTCAAATGAGGTTTTACGTGAAGTATTTGCGAAACCACAGCGAAAGGCATGTGGGAAAAACTAAAAGCCTTGTATATGAAGAGGACAATGGAAAATCGACTTCACCTGAAGCAAAAGCTTTACACATTTCGTATGGTAGAAGGTACCTCTATACTCTCACATCTTGATGATTTTGATTCTATTCTTATGGATTTGAGTAATATAGACACTGAAGTTAATGATGAAGACCAAGCCATCTTATTACTTATTTCCTTACCTCAATTATTTAAGCATATTAGAGATATTATGCTTTATGGAAAGGATAATATCTCTTACAAGGAAATCAAATCTATCTTAAAAACAAAGGAACAGATAGATAGAGATATTACTGGGAAAAGTAGCGCAGCCCATGGGGAAGGATTATTTGTAAGAGGTAGATCTAATAAGAAAGAATCAAATAGTGAGAGGTCTCAATCAAGATCAAAGTCTAAACCTAAAAATGTTGTGTGCAAATACTGTCATAAAAAAGGTCATCTCATTTCTGAATGCTATAAGTTAAAAAACAAAGAAAACCGTAAGGAAAACAAAAATGAGCACCAAAATGCTGACTCCGTCGAAGCAAGTGTAGCTGCTGATGAGTCTGAAGGAACAATATTCTTAGCAACTAATAATAGTTTTAAATCTAACGATAAGTGGATTTTGGATTCGGGTTGTTCTTATCATATGTGTCCCAATAGGAATTTGTTTAACACATTCGAATCTATTGGAGGTGGAGTTGTCTAGATGGGCAACAATACTCCCTGTAAGGTTTTTGGTAAAGGTACAGTCCGAATTAGAATGCATGATGGTGTGGTGATAACTCTCACGGATGTTAGATATGCTCCTGACTTGAAGAAAAATCTCATTTCATTGGGCACTTTAAAATCTCTTGGGTGTAAATACACAGGGGAAGGTGGAGTTTTGAAAGTATCTTCAGGAGCTCTTGTGATCATGAAAGTACACATATCAGGTATGTTGTACACTTTATTGGGATCCACTGTTACAGGTGCTGCTGCAGTTTTCACTTCAAATCAACTTGATCCCAAAGCACCAAATTGTGGCATATTAGTGAAAAAGGTCTTTTCATCCTCAGCAAAAGAGGTCTACTGTGTAGACAAAGTATTGGAAAAATGAAGTTCTGCGAACACTATGTGTTTGGAAAGCAGAAAAGAGTTAGCTTCAAATCTCCAGCAGTTCATCAAATAAAAGGTACTTTGGAATACATTCATTCAGATATTTGGGGTTCTTCCCGTACCCTATCAAAAGGTGGTGCCAGGTATATGTTAACTTTCATTGATGATTATTCAAGGAAGGTTTGGGTTTATTTTCTGAAAAACAAAAGTGATGTTTTCTTAACTTTCAAACAATGAAAAGTTTTGATTGAAAGCAAACAGGAAAACAGGTCAAGCGGCTTAGAACAGATAATGGCTTGGAATTTTGTAAGGACGAGTTCAATGAATTTTGCAAAAATGAAGGAATTGCTCGACATCGCACTGTGAGGATAACACCTCAACAAAATGGTATTGCAGAAAGGACGAACAGGACTCTTTTAGAAAAAGCCCGTTGTATAATTTCAAATGCTGGGTTGATAAATGCTTTTTGGGCTGAGGCTATCTCTACAGCTTGCTATATTATCAACCGTGCTCCGTCTCCACCTTTGAACTTCAAGACTCTAGAGGAAATATAGTCAGGTACACCTGCTAATTATTCTGACTTAAAAGTTTTTGGTTGTCCTGCTTACATGCATGTAAATGATGGAAAATTAGAGTTAAGGGCTAAAAAATATATTTTCCTTGGTTATGCATCTGGGGTAAAAGGATACAGACTTTGGTGACCTGATCCCAAGTCACCAAAATTTATAATTAGCAGAGATGTAACTTTTGATGAATCCTCCATATTACATTCTAGAAAAGAGTCTTCTAGCTCTTGTACCAAGAACAAAGAGCATGATGTGTATGAACAGGTGGAGGTTGAGCTTGGCATACCTTTTGAGCCAAGCTCATCATCAACTGTGGAACAAAATACAATTGAAAATCTAGAAGTTGAGACAGAAGTTGTGACTTCTGAAGTTGAACCAAATGAATATTCCACAGCAACACATAGACCAAGAAGACAAATTCTCAGACCAGAAAGGTATGAAGATTATGTTGCATTTTCTTTTTCAGTTGCACAGGAAACTGAAAAAATTAGAGAACCATCAAATTATTCAGAAGCAGTTTCTAGTGCTGATTCAGCGAAGTGACTGATTGCAATGAATGAAGAAATTGAATCTCTTCATAAGAATGGTACTTGATCTCTTGTGAAGCCGCCGTCAGGAAGTAGAATCATTGGTTGCAAATGGGTCTTCAAGAAAAAAGATGGAATTCCAGGGGTTGAAAATGCAAGGTATGAGGCACGATTAGTTGTAAAGGGCTATAGTCAGGTACAAGGAGTTAATTTTAATAATATTTTATCACCTGTTGTTAAACATAGCTCTATTCGTGTCTTGCTTGCCTTAGTTGCCATGCATGATTTGGAATTAGAACAGCTTGATGTTAAGACAGCTTTTTTACATGGCGAACTTGAGGAACAAATACATATGCATCAACCTGAAGGATTTAAAATTTAAGAAAAGGAAGATCATGTTTGCTTGTTAAAGAAATCCTTGTACGGATTAAAAAAATCTCCAAGACAGTGGTACAAGAGGTTTGATTCCTTTATGTTGGGTCATGGTTATTCAAAAAGCATGTATGATAGTTGTGTTTACTTTCGAAAGTTAAATGATGGTTCATTCATTTACTTACTATTATATGTTGATGATATGCTTATTGCTGCTAAGAGTTTGACAGAAATTCACAATTTGAAAAGTCAGCTGATAAGTGATTTGAAATGAAAGATTTGGGAGCAGCTACGAAAATCCTTGGCATGGAGATCAGAAGAGATCGAGAAACCCGCAGGCTATTTTCTCCCAAAATATCTTGTGCTTTGGTGTTTTTTTTATCTTACAATTTCTTCAAGTTTTGATTTTTGTTTACTGTTTTCTTTCCTTTTCAATACCTAAAAGTTGGTAACTTTATTTTGTCTGTTCGCTGTAATTCCACCTATTAGTTCATTGGTTGCTTAATTTTGATTTAAAGTTTGCTTTCTAATATGTTGGATCTTCCTTACATTATTGTCTGCTAATAAAGGTTTAGTTATATGCTTATGTTGTCATTAGCTGTTTGTTCATGTGTTTCTTGGATCAGCTGCATTTTCTTTGTGAATACTAAGTAATCTAAGTTAATAAAGTTGATTACATTATGCGGTCAAAACAATATTTTTGATGTTGTTTGGTGTTGATAATTTTCGATTTGATTTGTAATTTCCTTGTTTGGTGTTGTTTGTAAGGAAAAGACATGGTGGGGTGTGAGGAAGAAGGAAAAAAATAATGGTTAAAAATATTAAAGTGGGCTTCACTTAAATTTTTTTACACTTTTTTCTCACTAAAACACATTTTTTTTTTTTTTTGCCACGTCAGCCGTTAAGGGAGAAAAATAATACATTTTAAAGTTCATAAAGGGGGTAAATAATTATGGATTAAGTTTAATGGTTAAAGTGAGTTTTCGTTGCAACTTTAGGGGGGGGGAAACATGTCTTTTCTCTTTAGAAAAAAAAGGAGTAAATAGCTAATTATCACTATGATAAAAAAAAAGTGTCGAAATTTATTTTTTACAAAATAGAAAAAACTGGGATAAATAAATAAATATCAAAATTTTAAAAAGCTTTAATAAATTAGATATTTTAACATTTAATAGTCTCATATTTTTTCAAAGTTTACCGATAACATGGCATTCAGAATTGTGGGTTTCTATGATTTTTAAATTTTTTAAATTTCAATCTAAATAGTTAAATAAATTTTAAAAAGGTTTATATAAATTTTTAAATTTAAATTCCCATGTAAATATGAACTCAAATTAGAATATTATAAGATTTTTAACATTTAATAGTCTCATATTTTTTCAAAGTTTACCGATAACATTGCATTCAGAATTGTGGGTTTCTATGATTTTTAAATTTTTAAAATTTCAATCTAAATAGTTAAATAAATTTTAAAAAGGTTTATATAAATTTTTAAATTTAAATTCCCATGTAAATATGAACTCAAATTAGAATATTATAAGAATTTTAAATTCTCGTGTAAATACGAACTTAAAAATAGATTAAACAGTAAGCATCAACGTGATTACAAAATTGAAAAAATTTACAACTTATGAAAAAAATATAAAAAATTAAAGTAAATAATGTGTATTTCTTTTCTATATAATAGAAGCGCCCATTTCGACCAACTGCTTTATTATTTATTAAATTACCCCTAATTGCTCCGTGATTTATCATATTATTCCTAATTAATTATTATAAGTCATTTATATATTAGAATTAATAATATTTTTTACTATGTTACCCCTAATTAATTATTATAAGTCATTTATATATTAAAATTAATAATATTTAATTAAAAAATAGATATTTATGATGTTTGTTTCAACTGCTTTAACCATGATTTTACTATATCATTCCTAATTAATTATTATAAGATATTTACGTATTAAAAAATTAATAATATTTAATTAAAAATAGATGACATGTCTGCTGCAGCTACTTCAACCATAATTTTGCTAAATATCGCTCATAATTAATTATTATGAGTCATCTAAGTGTTAAAAATTTAATAATATTTTAAAAAATAAAATAAACATAAAATGATAAATTAACTTTTGATGTAAATTAAGTTGACCTCCTTCAACCCTGATTTTACCGTATCACCCCTAATTAATTATTATAAGTCATTTATGTATTAAAAATTCATAATATTTAATTAAAACATTGGTTTCGACATGGCTGCTTCAAAAGCTGCGCCATGATTTTACTATATCACCCCTAATTAATTATTATAAGTCATTTATGTATTAGCATATTAATAGTATTTAATTAAAACAAGAAAAATATGCATTTATGACATGTTTGTTGCAGCTGCTTCAACCATAATTTTACTAAATATCGCTCCTAATTAATTATGATGAGTCATCTAAGTATTAAAAAATTAATAATATTTAATAAAATGATAAAATCGATAAATGATAAATTAACTCTTGATGTTTTAAATTAAGTTGGCGTCCTTCAACCTTGATTTTACTGTATCACTCCTAATTAATTATTGTAGGTCATTTATGTATTAAAAAAATAATAATATTTAATTCAAAAAAGAAAAATAGACATTTATGACATGTCTATTTCAGCTGCTTCAATTGTAATTTTACTAAATACCGCTCTTGATTAATCATCTAAGTATTAAAAAATTAATGATATTTAATAAAAAGGATAAAAATAGACATAAAATGATAAGCAGGTAGCAGATCGACATGTTTGTTTGTGTTGCCTACTTAGATACTTCCTTTTATATTTGTTTATTTTACTTTCAATTTTAATTTATTATATATTTGAAAATTACGTAAAAGTATTATAAATCATAATAATTAACAATTTTAAGTAATTAAAAAGACATAAAAAAATTTTGGTTGACTCTCTAAATTTTATTATTATCACGTAAGTTGAAACAGAAGAAAAAGTACTACAAATTATAACAATTAATAATTTAAAGTATTTTAAAAATATGTAAAAAATTTAGTTAACTCTCAAAAATTGTATCAATACTACATAAATTGAGACAGAGGGTATAACATATATCATTTAAAAATTACATAAAAAGTATTATAAATCACAATAGTTAATCTTGAAAATGTTTTTCGCGCTGCCACCTCAATTCTAACTGTTGTTATATTTGAATATCTAGATCTGATAATATTGTGCACCATCTATAAGAATTTCTTAACTTAGTAGTGGTTCAAAACATTTCAATATCTGTATTTATAAGTGTTTTGCCTTTGAGAAGATGATCCAAGACTTTGTTGTTAATTGAAGTATCTTTTGTTCTAGTTTTTGTATAAAATAATCCTATGAATATTAGTTCTATATTTTTTCTATATTTTGTAACTTGTCTCAATCTTATCATCAAATAATTAAAATAGCCCGACTACACGACATATAACACTTTCTTATCATGTGAAAATACTATCTTATAAAACTTCACTCCTTAGCGAGTACCGTCAAATAGTTATTATTTTAAAAGTTATCATTTTAAATCAATGTATATTTATGTTTGTATCTCATCAATACCGAATTTTGATGCTAAAAAATGTCTATAGTGTTGAGCCCGTGCTGACACAGGCATGCAACTCTAGTATATGTAGAAGCTGCAAAAAGTAAAAGCAAGCATATGTATCATATGACAACAGCTAAAACTGAAGGAGAAAGTTATATAAATGTAGGTAACTTTCCATATGAAGATAGAATACATGTAAAAAAATACAACTACTTAAATATTTAGATATATAAATTTAAAAATAACTAATAACTAATTTTTAACTAATTAACTAATTTTTTCTAAAAATTAACATGTGTTGTTTTATAATGCTGCCACTTGGCAACTTTTTGTAAATGCATAAAAAAATATGTAAATGCATAAAAAATTATTATTCATGATGTATCAAAAAGCTTGAATTGCTAAATTTGTTTTGAAAGAGACAAAGTTCAATTTAACATTATTTCAAGTTTAACTATAACAATTAAATTAAGCAAAGATTAATGCAAAAGTTGTTGTCTAACTTTGAATTACAAAAATTGAAAAAAAAGAATGTATAATAATTATTAAAATTTTAATTTTCATGCATTGGCACATTACTGGATTTATGTCTATGTTTTGTGAACAAAAAATAGGATAAACAAAGAAATATATAATTTTTATGTTAAAAAATATGATATAAAAAAAATATATGATGAAACATTTCAATGATGTGATTGTGAATGAAGCATACACTTACTACTACCTTCACCATGCATATCAAGAAATATATGGACAAACAAATTATTTCAAATTGATATTTAAAAAGTAGAGAACAACGTACGTGACTGTATTAATGGGAAGGTCCCAACCCATGTAAAAATCTTCAAATTTGATAAACACCTCCAGATATTGCCTATCATGCAATTTTTTTCATAGAAAATATAATTATTTTTATGAAAACATACTGAGTATATGAAATCTTTTCTCTCTGATATTTCTTTCTATTTTTTGTGATTATCCCCCATATATTTCATGTGTGAATAATTATGTGTAGAGATTTTGTGCTAGTGTAAGTTGAAACTATATGTGATAGGGTGAAACGTGTATGAGTAAAATAGGGAATGAAAAAGGAAGACCTAGGACGTGGGGTGTGGTGTCCCTTTTGGTGAGTTGTTTTTTTCCTCTTATTTTATTCTTTTCATTTTGGTTCTCTTGTGAGGAGAAAATAAATATATAAAGATATTAGCTAGTTATTTGTACATTGAAAAGTGATAGGAAAACTAAAACAAATTAGTCTTTATAATTTTTACTCTTTAAAAACAAATAATTTTATTATAAATTTTGTTTGGCAGTGTTCCTATCTAATATGGGTTATTTTTTTTTTTTTTTAAAATTAGTGGGCATTTTATTTTTAAAAAATAAACACAATTTTTCTAGCAGAGTGGGTAGTTTTTCTATTTAAAAGGGTAATTTTCCTATATAGTGGGTAGTTTAGGTTCTTTATTTTCTTTTTCTGATTAATAGACAATTTGAAATTTATTTAAGAATCGAATTATATATATAATTGTTATGATGATTAATTATTAATTTATATTAAATATAATTTTAGGTTTGGTTTAATTAGCTTATAAATCAATTTTTAAATCAATGTATGTAATTAAATAATAAAGATATAAATTAAATTCAAATATGTTAATTCAATTTATATTTATCTTTTGGTTTAACAATTAATATAAAATTAAGAAAAAGAAAAAACACACGCCCCCTTCCTTTTTACCTTTTCTTCACGCAGTTCAAAGTGAAAATTATAGGATTAAAAAAAATTTAAGATATAAATTAAATATGTTAAGATATAAGTCTCTTAAATATGGTAAGATATAAATTAAATTAAAATATATTAATTTAATAAAATAATATTTTTATATTTAATAGTAGATATAAAAATCTGTTAACTTCTAATAATTTTAAATGTTGTTTATAAATCTATTAAATAACATGTGCACTTTTTTTCTTATGTTGCAGTAACTTCCCAATTTTTTTTATTTAAAATAGAAAATATTTAGTATTTTTAATTTTACATTAAAAAATAATAACTAACTTTACCTAACCTAACTAATTTGTCCTAAGAAGTACCACATGACATTATCCTATTTAGCCACTTGGCATGTATCTATGCAAGACTTTCTTGCTATTTATAATACAAGTTTAGGTGTACGCACCTTGCGCTTGTACCTTACTTTAATGAGTTCAAAAATTGCACTATATAGGATATTTGTTAAAATAATAAAGACAAATATAATAATTAAATTTAATATCGTTTGAGTATGTAAAGATGAAAAATTTATTTAGTAAACCTAACCTTTACCAAAGATATTTTTAAAAGTCGATTGACATTCATCTACCACCTGTAAATAATAACAAAATAATATGATAATAGAGATATCAAAATAATACAACTAAACTTATCCTTTACATAAAAAAATTCTCCAAAGTCGATCAATATTCATCTATCACCTGTAAACTGCAACAAAATAATATGATAAAAGTGATATCAAAATAACACAATACAATTAAACTTAAATTTTACACACAAAAAATTCTTAAAGCCGATCGAGATTCATCTACGAACTGTAAACTACCACAAAATAACAAACTAATAGAGATATTATGATAATACAATTAAACCTAACCTTTACCTAAAAAAAAATTCAAAGTCGACCGACATTCATTTGGTACCTGTAAATTAAAATAAAACAATAAGATAATAAAGATATCAAAATAATACAATTAAACCTAACCTTTACACAAGAAATTCCTTAAAGCCAACCAACATTCATCTACGACTTGTAAGCTATAAAAACAGAATATTATAGTGATCACAAAGATTCGATTTTGATCCAACTAATTCTTGTCTGAGCAAAAATTTTGACCCTAAAGAATGATTTTGAATGAAAAAAGAAGAATATATATATATATGTGTGTGTGTGTGTGTGTGTGTGACAAAAACAATGAAGAAGTTGAGCGTTAGAAAATCAAGCATCCATCAATCTAGACATGCAATCAAATCAAGTTAAATGAGCATCAACCATATTCTCCCAAAAAGTAAATCGGTTTGTTCTTTAGTTAACGTACATCTCAATATTTATAAAAGTATTTCCTCAATAGATTTCTATTTTAGGAGTATTTTTCTAATTGAACAGTAGAAAAGATAATATTAATTAATTCTCCTATAATAAATTTTAGGAGTCCGATATATTTTAGGAAGTCTAGTGAAAAATAAAATATTAATTAATTCTCCTACCAAATATTTTAGGAGTCCCTTATATTTTAGGAAGTCTAAATAATAAATTAAAAAATAGTGAAAAGACAATTTTGTCTAAAGGAGAGTCTTTTAATGAAGGACAAAAAGTTCAAATAACTTTTCTAAATGTTTTCACACTTTAAATATATTATAGATATAGATATATATAGAATATATAGACTACTACTACTGCTACTGCTACTGCTACTGCTACTGCTACTGCTACTGCTACTGCTACTACTACTACTGCATACTACCACTATTATTATTTTTTTGTTTCGTCTTATCACTAATACTACTGCTGCTATGTGTCACACCCCTTTTTTTAAACTCTAAAAAAGAATTGATTTTAAGGTTCGAAAGGGTTTTTATTGTTATGTGACAAAAGGTGAAAATTTATTTCGAAAAAGGATTATTTTTACTTTCAAAACTTAGAGTCGCCACTTAGCATAATCCGGTGTCCTAAGTCACCTTTGGAAAATCCTTTTCAAAACGATTTGACTCTTTAAGATTGGTCTGCGAACTGAGATTCCGGCTAAGGAATTCTGTTGACCAAGGGGAAAGTGTTAGGCACCCCTCAATCCCGTGGTTTGACCACGGTTGCTTAGTGGAGAGTATCGACTAATTTTGACATTACAAATGTATAAACCACACAAAAAATACATAAAACAATCAATCAAACACACGAAACAAAACAAATACAAAATATAGAGTTCAGTCCAATTATACAGTCCAAAATAGAAAAATAAGAAAAATATAAATTCTATTCTAACCGATTCTAACCTACACTAGTCCTAACTAGGCTCCCGTGCTTTACCCAATGCCTCGGGCCTTGATCACGAACATCTTCCACCAACATCACACGTCGGGGCATTCTCCGGTGAATAAATACAATGAGCCTTGGGGAATTCCTGGCTAAAATGAATATATTTTAATCTACGTATGCTAAACTAGAAAACATTCACCGCACATACATTCAAACTTTCAATATTCAACGATATCACTAAATTTGCCTACCCGAACCTAAACTTTACCTATTAAGCTCTCGGCCTAAAATATGCTCCTATCGATTTCAACAATGCCATCAAGTCAAACGACCAATGAATCAAATTAACCAAAATCACCAATCTTATCAATTTTCATCCCTCCCAGAATTCATTTCTCAACCAAACCAAAAAATTAATCAATTTCAAAGTAACATCAACCAATGACAATTAAAGAATGTCAAAAACTATTGGGATTATATCATCAATCAATACGAACCACGCAAATCACAACATTAACACATCGTATTACGATAAAAATGGAAAAAGATAAGAGTTAAACATTGGAGCTTAAATTAATGATTTATTAAATAGAGAAAAGCCTCACGGCTTTGGAACCACGAACTAACAGAACTTCGAACCCAAATGGAACCTCAATGTCACACAAACCAACTTCAATATAGACCCATTACTGTTACTCGCCCCAAAGATTAGAAAACACGAAATGATAAAGACCCATACTCATCCCATATCATTTTTCGATGAATTTCGATGAATATTCACCGAAAAGAGGACGGGAATGGTTGCTGAATACGATTTGGTCAGAAAATTGAGTGAAACCAGTGGTCGTCAAACGGATTCTGATGGATTTGGACGGAATCAGAGGTGAAGCAGAGTTCCATTAATTCTTTTCATACTCTCGATGCTTCGGCAAGCTCCGACGAACTCCGACCCCCATATATTTTTCTCTATTCTCTCTCGAATCTCCCTTCTCCGATCTCTCTTGAATTCTCTATTTCTCGCTCAGCCTCTCTCTCTCACCTTTTTTTTTCACCCTCTCATCTCTCTGTTTCTCTCACTCTGACCAGATTTTCATTCACTGTATGTGTGTGCGTGAGTTTTTGTGTATGTATGTGAGATTTATGGTCAGGTCGGTGTGTATGATGTTAATCACTGTGCGTATATGATCAGTGTATTATGAGAATTCCAGTGGAGAAGATGAACCCCCCTTTTCTGATGTAGTGTACCTATCCCCTTCTGGAAAAGATGATGGAGAATATAATGGTTGTGAGAGTGTGTGCTTGTGAGGTGGTCAATTCCCGTGGGCTCCCCTTTGGTGTGATTCCAGTGAGTGTATCTATTCTTCAATTGTTACTGTGTAGGCCCCTTTTGTGTATTCTGGGTGTGTATATTGTTATTGGAAAAAGGATAAAATGTGAGGTATATGCATCTATGGTGTGGAATCCGTGAGAGAGGGGAAAGCCTAGGGGTATAGGGGTGAGGTAAGATAGGGTGTAGGGTGGGGTAGGTTGTTAGGATGAGGTGTAAAGTTGGTTAGGATAGGATAAGATTTGTTAGGGAGTTTGTTATTTTTGTTCTTTTATAAGGGATAATTACACGGTTGGGGACAGTAAAATAAGGTAAATAGGTGAAAATTAATCTTTCGGAGGGAAAAAATTATGTGTCTACATCATGCCCCCTTTGAATGTAAATACGGAGTGTTTTCATACAAAGAAGTAGACAACAAGACAGAATTTTGCCCCGATCATTATTCGAAAGAAGAAATAACAGAAGGAAGAAGAACAACCAGGTCTTGACTTAGGACATCCTACCTAGCCAAGTTACGAGGGAATCTAGTCACGGGTATCTCAAAGGATTGGAAAGAGAAGGACTTTACCGAGTTGGAGAGTCGAGTGAGGTTCCATCGAGGTTTCGGTCCGCGGCTCTGTTATTACATCAGAAATGAAAATTATAAGTTAAAACATAAATAAAATTAAAAAACCCTATCTATTCAGCTTATTTTTTACTTGAGTTTCATCACCCTATTCTTCAAGCGTGCTCCTGACATGTAATTTCTTCAACTTGTTGCTTGGTTTTCAATTTCATCACCCTGTTCTCCAGGCGGGCTCCTGACTTGTTATTTTTCTATTTGTTGACTTTCAATTTCTTCATCTTGTTGTTTGACTTTCCATTTATTCGCCCTATGCTTCGGGCGGGCTCCAATGTTTCTTGAATTATCAAAACAAGGAAGTGTGTCTCTTTACAAATACCGCTTGAATTACCCAAATAAGGAAGTGGGTCTCGTTATAAATGCCACTTGAATTACCAAATTAAGAAAGTGCGTCTCCTTACTAATGCCGCTTGAATTACCCAAAAAAGAAAGTGTGTCTCCTTACAAATACTGGTTGAATTAACCAAATAAGGAAGTGCGTCTCCTTATAAATGCTGCTTGACTTACCAAAATAAGGAAGTGCGTCTCCTTACCAATGCCGCTTGAATTACCAAAACAAGGAAGTGCGTATCCTAACAAATGTCTCTTGAATTATCCAAACAAGGAAGTACATATCCTTACAAATATCTCATGAATTAACCAAACAAGGAAGTGCGTCTCCTTACAAATGTTGCTTGAATTACCTAAACAAGGAAGTGCGTCTCCTCACAAATGTTGCTTGAATTGCCCCAACAAGGAAATGCGTCTCCTTATAAATGTTGCTTGAATTTCCCAAACAAGGAAGTGCGTCTCCTTACAAATGTTTCTTGAATCAACCAAACAAGGAAATACATCTCCTTACAAATGTTTCACGAATCAACCAAACAAGAAAGTGCGTCTCCTTACAAATGTTGCTCGAATTAACCAAACAAGGAAGTGCGTCTCCTCACAAATATTGCTTGAATTGCCCCAACAAGGAAGTGCGTCTCTTCACAAATATTGCTTGAATTGCCCAAACAAGGAAGTGTGTCTCCTTACAAATGTTTCTTGAATCAACCAAACAAGGAAATACATCTCCTTACAAATGGTTCATGAATTAACCAAACAAGAAAGTGTGTCTCCTTATAAATGTTACTCGAATTACCCAAACAAGGAAGTGTTCTCCTTAAAAATGTTGCTTGAATTAACTGAACAAGAAAGTGCGTCTCCTTACAAATGTTTCTTGAATTACCTAAACAAGGAAGTGCATCTCCTTACCAATGTTGTTTGAATTTTCCAAACAAGGAAGTGCATCTCCTTACCAATGCCACTTGAATTTTCCAAGGAAATGCGTCTCCTTGACAAGGAAGTGTCTCCTAGAGATCTTGAATTATGAGTTTTACCATGGTTTTAATTACCAAACTTGTGCAACAATATTGCCTCTTGCATTTGTAGAAGTGAGAAATTACGACCTTTGATGTTTAGGCTCCGAAATCCTTGATTTGAATGTAACATGTGCTCCTGTTTCATACAAAGGAAACTTGTGAGTTTAAAACATGGTGGCTGGTTTGTGGCTTTAGCTTTCGCGACAATCGCTCTTGCCCCCATTACATTTAACCTTGCTTCCAACCATTAGTATATGTCATCGACTTGTTGCATCATTGACCAAACTCAGATTATCAAGAGTGACTCTGAATCAATTACAGTATTTCTGCTTTGCCATGCTTCTCTGATAAACCCTTTGAACCTTGATATTTCCATAAATTCCCAGACTTGTCTGTTGACAAAACTTTTTGCATGCCTTATTTTGGCCTACAATCATGTCTCTTTCATGTGTTGGTCTTTTGTCTTGCTTTGTGCAATTGAAGAAGCTGGTAGCTAGTTTTGAAATCTTTTCTCACTTGTTTTGGCATAGACTTAACTTGACAAGAGAAAAATGACAATGATTTTTTGGATAACTGACTCAAGAAAATAAAATAAAAATAAAAATAAAATAAAGAAAGGAAAGAAAAGATCATGAATGTCCCCATTTGAAACAAAGAAATGAAAAATTTATCTAAAAATGACAGTCAACTCTAATGATTATGCCATGCATTTTGAATTAATCTGCCTGATCTTTCCATCTACACGTTTACCAATTGCTGTTGAGTTAATAGCCTTGAAAATGAGTTGCTTCATTAGGTCAATTGCATTTAAGACCTCATTCGACTAGTGACACCTTAAAGGGTTTTTGCCAACAAGCCTCTCTCATTTTTTTTTCAGTTCACCATTGCCTTATAGTGTCTGTGAGAGTTTTTCACCATTGAGACTCTTATTTTCATTTCTCTTAACTCATAGTCATCTTATGGTGCCTGTGAGTGTTTTCACCAATAAGACTCTCTTATTTTTATTTCTCTCAACTTACCATCATCTTATGGTGCCTTGAGGGTTTTTACCAATTAGACTCTCTCATTATTTATTTCTCATCTGATTCTTATTGCTGAGGAAAACAAGTAGTTCCCAAAATGCGTCATCACATTCATTGCATGGTTAGTCTTAACATTCTCAAAGATTGATCTGAAGGTCTTTCTTTGGTTGTAACTTGGCTTTTGGATAGGGTTAGAAAGAAAGGATGGCATGGGGCCCAAACGACACTTGAAATGGGGTAGGACTTACAACTTTTAGAATCGACTCAAACAATGAGGATTAACTCATGCCCCAATTTCTTTTGACTGGGCAATTCTAAACTGTTTATTTGGTTGGACCGAGCCCTTAGTAGGGCAACCTATGTATCTCACCTCCGAGAGAGGAGAATCAGGTCATACGTAGTTCTGACACCTTGTTCTTTTGATTGTTTCTGATTTTTGTTTCTTTCTTTTATTGACTCTTTTTTTCTGACTCTATTTTGCTTGACATTTTTCTCTTTTCTTTCTTTTTTGGACACATTTTTTTTCTGACACTATTTTTTGCTCGACACTTTTCTTTTGAGCTTTGCTGATTCTATCTTTATTTCAAAATAGGGTTATGAAAGAAAATAAAACTAAGGCTCAAATGGGGGAAAAAAGGATGACACAATGTTTGGATAGCAGAATGAAATGCCTTCGTCATATCAATCCTTGAAAATGCCAGTAGACATCATGCAATATGAACATGACAGGTGAAGATCATTTGTGACATCTTTTAAGCGTTAACCTTAATTGATCATGTGTGTCACTTCTTCTTTTATACTTGTCCAGCATACAGCTCCCCCTTTGTTATGCATCCCTCACATCGAATGATTCATGCTTTTATGGAGCAGGTTTCTTTTTGTTCCTCTTGATATAGGATCACGCAGCTACTGTTTGACCTAATAGAGACATGTTTTTCAATTGATGGCCAAGTTATTCTTGTGATTCCTAAAATAATTGCTTTAACTTTCAGAAAAGGTTTCAACTTGTCACCAAATGTCTCCGCACTCTATCTATTTTCTCAAATGTTTCTTCTAACCTTAGCCCTCTAATTCTATATTTCATGGTTAAATTAGATTTTAAGATCTGGCTGAAAATTTCACAAGCATGTCATATCACTAGAGTCAACATAAAATGTACTGTATAAAGAAAATAAACAAACAAAACATATTTAAAACATAAAGGAAAAGGGATACTTTATTTAGTTTAAAATAAAGATAGAAGGGTTTGAACATAAACAACCAAAGGAAATTTCGAACTACAACCCTGAAATACTTCGGAAAACAGAAAAAGAAAACAAAACAAACTACCATACCTCTTCCTAGTAGGGAGAGGGGTGACTTCTCAATTTCTCAGCCTGAAAACTTAGCCACTGATTTACATATCAACAATGACTAGAGCTTCCCTCACTGTTAATGTTCTGCACCATAATTGATTCATCTTGAATCATCTTTTCAATTTCTCTTTTCAAATCTCGACAATCTTCAATACTATGACCTTGAGCATCAGAATGATACGCACATCGTGCATTAGAATCAAAATTTCTTGAACGTCGATTATGAGTGTGACCAAGGAGAGGAGTAATCATACCCCTCTGTCTTAATCTCTAGAACAAACAAGCATAGGATTCCCCAATAGGAGTGAAATTATCCTTTTCCTTCCTCATCTTTGCGAACTCTGGCCTCGGATGAAAAGTGGATTTAGAGGTTCTTTGGTAAATTTGTGGGGGTCGAGGATGATGTTGAGGGACAGGTGCATGCTATTATGGATAAGAAGACGGATGGGTAAACAATTGTGCATTATTCAAAGGACATTGAGGAAGTGGAATGAAACTCCTTTGATTTTGAAAAGAGGAACCTTGTTGCAGATGAGTAAGTGGATTTGACATGTAAGCTCAGGATTGAGGCTGACAGTATTGGTGAGTTGGACCTCTTAAAATTTGCTTTGGCCCTGCCACGACAATAGGTACGTTTTCCTTCTTCTTTTCTCCAGTTTTCCTTGATCGATTGCAATATCATCCCAAATATTTCACAGAATCATTCTGTCCATCAAGCTCCTCAAATTTTAATGTCTCAAAGCTTGGAGGAAGGCTAACACTTGAAAACATGCCCTAGTTTTTATATGAAATGTCTTCATAGCCCATAAGTCCCAAGGAACTTTTCATATCATTTTTTACATTCTTAACTTTCCTAACCATTTTATCTGGATCTTCTAGCATGCTAGCCTTCTTAGTAAGAAATTTTGGTGGTCCATTTAACTTAACTGTAGGCTCAAGAGTATAACAATGATCATCAAGAGTATTGAATGAGGATTCACTAGTGGACTGGGGAAGCACAATCGTTGGATTGATAGCCAAAGTGAGAGCCTTAGTAGAAGGTTGAGCAACAAAAGCATAGACGGTATATGGTGCTGTGAATGTGGTAGACTTATACTAAGGAGCTAAAGAAAGAGTGGTGGAAGTATTGAGGTGCATTTGACGTGGAATGGATTCTGAGGCATGCTGTGGTGCATCAACAACAGTAGGAAACTGAATTTGCAATTTTGGTGGAAGACTCAAGGTATTTGCAGGGTCAAAAGTGGGGAACGAGGGTGGAGGTAGCCCACTGGCCCAAGCTCGGTGCATTTCATTCATTTGTTGTCTTAGTCTCAAATTCTCTTCCTTTAAACTCTTAATTTCCTGACTCTTTGTTTCATCCATGATGCCACTCTCTATATCCTTATTGGACACAACTAACCCTTCCTTGGATTTGGTGTGATATGGAGGACCAGCCAGGAAGGCACAAATCAACCACCTTAAACTAACTGAACAAGAGACAACAAATATGTTAGAGTTCAACATTTTTTCTTCAAAACCTTTTTTCTTTTAGAAAAGATCACCGAACCTAAGGAGGGCGCCTACATATCTCACTCTCGAGAGAAGAGAATCAGGTGTGCGTAGTTCGTGAAGTCTTGCCAAAATGATCAATTAATTTTTTTTCCTTTCTTTTTTGTTTTTCTTGAAAATTTAAAAAGAAAAGGAAATAACAAATTGTCAAAAGAATTGACAATTTTTTTTTTTGCCTTTTTCAAGTTTAAACTCCCTATACAAAATGAAACCTATGATTACCAAAGAAAAATCTTTTTGGGTTTTCGATTTTGAATTTCATATGAACATGAAACTTGAACCTATTAAAGGAAAAATCTTTTTTGTAGTTTTCTTTTAAAGATGTATATGAAACACCTACTCTAATTAAGAGTAAAGAAAATCTTTTTTTTTTTTGAATTTTTCAAATAAGATCCACCAAAAATAAAACCTACGATTATTAAGGAAAATATTTTTTTTCTTTTTCTTTTCAAGACATATATGAAATACCTACACTAAATGAGGAGAAGAAAATCTTTTTTTTTTAAATAAGATCCCCGAACCAATAATAGGCTGCCTACGTATCTCACTCCCGAGAGTGGAGAATCAGGGGTGCGTAGTTCGTACAGATTGGACAACGATAAAATCTTTTTTTGGGGTTTTCACTTTGACACTCTACATAAAACTGACACCAACAACTAGGAAAGAAAAATCTTTTTGGTATTTTCATGAAATGTACAAAATTCCTATAATTTTTGCATTTTTCTTTTATTAAAAATCCTATGAATGAAAAATCTTTTTTGAAGTTTTCGAATTGTGAATACTTGCTAAAGGAAACAAAAGAAAAATCTTTTGATGTTTTTGATTTTGACAAATGAGTGCAAAAGGTAAAAATCTTTTTGAATTTTTGGATTGTGAAGGACAAAAATCATAAAAAAAGATTTAAAAAAAACAACGAAACTCTTTTTTGATTCACCTTTTTCTCTTTTTCCCTCTTATTTTTTTATTTTTTAGAACTTTTCCTTGCCTACACACTTTCTTTAATTCTAGCACATGCTTTTGCCCAAATCAATCTGTCAAATGACCCCATTACCCTCAAAGATGCAATATTTAGCATGTAGGGATGCTTTAGAGGTGAGTCTCCTATAAATGACCAGGTGAGTCTCGCTAGGTCTCAATATGATGCACATAAGTATGACCTAAAGGCTGACCTACGCTGGGGTTCACTAACAAGGCTGTTCGGGGGAGCGTATGGTCGATAATGGCTGCTTTGGCTGTCCACCTACTCCATACCAGCAGACGGCTCCCCCTCCTAAAATAAAGGTGACTCAACTATAGGTCGTGTACACAACGTGTACTACAAAACTTGTTGCAGAAAGAATTGACTCGGGTTATGCACATGATGCCAGTTATAAAGCGGTAACACATAAATGAAAAACTGTAAAAAAGAGCATGTAAGCACTCAAAAACAATAACACAAACGATAACACAAACAATGTTTATACACCCATGATGTCAAACTAAGTCGATACAACTCCCAAAATAAGCTCGAATTCTAAAAATTCCCCAGAAGAGTCGCCAGAGCTGTCACACCCTTTTTTTTAACTCCCAAAAAGAATTGATTTTAAGGTTCGAAAGGATTTTTATTGTTACGTGAGAAAAGGTGAAAATTTGTGTCGAAAAATGATTATTTTTCCTTTCAAAACTCAAAGTCACCACTTGGCATAATCCGGTGTGCCAAGTCACCTTTGAAAAATCCTTTTCAAAATGATTTGACTCTTTAAGATTGGTCTGGGAATCGAGATTCCGGCTAAGAAATTCTGTTGACCAAGGGGAAGGTGTTAGGCACCCCTCGATCCCGTGGTTTGACCATGGTCGCTTAGTGGAGAGTATCGACTAATTTTGACATTACAAATGTATAAACCACACAAAAAACACATAAAACAATTAATCAAACACATGAAACAAAACAAATCCAAAATATAGTGTTCAATCAAATTATACAGTCCAAACTAGAAAAATATGAAAAATATAAATCCTATTCTAACCTATTCTAACCTACACTAGTCCTAACTACGCTCCCGTGCTTTACCCGATGCCTCGGGCCTTGATTACGAGCATCTTCCGCCAACATCACACGTCGGGGCATTCCCCGGTGAATAAATACAATGAGCCTTGGGGAATTCTCGGCTAAAATGAATACAATTTAATCTACGTACGCTAAACTAGAAAACATTCACCGCACATACATTCAAACTTTCAACATTCAACGATATCACTAAATTTGCCGACCCGAACCTAAACTTTACCTACTAAGCTCTTGGGCTAAAATATGCTCCTATCGATTTCAACAATGCCATCAAGTCAAACGACCAATGAATCAAATTAACCAAAATTCACCAATCTTATCAATTTTCATCACTCCCAGAATTCATTTCTCAACCAAATCAAATAATTAATCAATTTCAAAGTAACATCAAGCAATGACAATTAAAGAATGTCAAACACTATTGGGATTATATCATCAATCAATACGAACCACGCAAATCACAACATCAACACATCGTATTACGATAAAAAATGGAAAAAGATAAGAGTTAAACATTGGATCTCAAATTAATGCTTTATTAAATGGAGAAAAGCCTCACGGCTTTGGAACCACGAACTAACAGAACTTTGAAACCAAATGGAACCTCAATGTCACACAAACCAACTTCAACATAGACCCATTACTGTTTCTCACCCCAAATATTAGAAAACACGAAATGATGAAGACCCGAACTCATCCCATATCATTTTTCGATGAATTTCGATGAATATTCGCCGAAAAGAGGACGGGAATGGTTGCTGAATACGATTTGGTCAGAAAATTGAGTGAAACCAGTGGTCATCGAACGGATTCCGGTGGATTTGGACGGAATCAGAGGTGAAGCAGAGTTCGGTTAATTGTTTTCGTATCCTCGATGCTTCGGCGAGCACCGACGAACTCCGACTCCCATTTGTTTTTCTCTATTCTCTCTTGAATCTCCCTTCTCCGATCTCTCTCGAATTCTCTATTTTTCGCTCAGCCTCTCTCTCTCACCTCTCTTTTCTTACCTTCTCATCTCTCTGTTTCTCTTACTCCGACCAACTTTTCATTCACTGTATGTGTGTACGTGAGTTGTCGTGTATGTATGTGAGATTTATGGTGAGGTCGGTGTGTATGATGTCAATCACTGTGCGTATATGATCAGTGTATCGTGAGAATTCCAGTGGAGAAGATGAACCCCCCTTTTCTGATGTAGTGTACCTATCCCCTTGTGGAAAAGATAATGGAGAATATAATGATTGTGAGAGTGTGTGCTTGTGAGGTGGTTTATTCCTGTGGGCTCCCCTTTGGTGTGATTCCAGTGAGTGTATTTATTCTCTAATTGTTACTGTGTAGGCCCCTTTTGTGTATTCTGGGTGTGTATATTGTTATTGAAAAAAGGATAAAATGTGAGGTGTATGCATCTATGGTGTGGAATCCGTGAGAGAAAGGAGAGCTTAGGGGTTAGGGGTGAGGTAAGGTAGGGTGTGGGGTAGGGTAGGTTGTTAGGATGAGGTGTAAAGTTGGTTAGGATATGAAAAGATTTGTTAGGGAGTTTGTTATTTTTGTTCTTTTATAAGGGATAATTACACGGTTGGGGATGGTAGAATAAGGTAAATAGGTGAAAATTAATTTTTCGGAGGGACAAAATTACGTGTCTACACGATGTATTGCTGCTACTACTATTTTCTATACTATTATTTATTATTATTACAATTATCATTATATTATATTTTTATATATTATTTTAATACTTAAATAAATAGTATTTAAATATATTTTACAATTTAAATGTTAAAAGAGATAAATTTATAAAAGAGTAAAAGTCTATTTAAAACTTTTCGACCATGAGTTTTTATTTTTAAGACAGATATAGATTATTATTATTATTATTATTATTATTATTATTATTATTATTATTATTACTTCTACTATTTGTATTTTAAATTTAAATTTGTAATCTTTATTTTGAAGTTATAATACATTTTGATAGTAGTGATTATCCACATTCTATGATAGTAAATTGTGTAGCATGACTATTGTATAAAACATCTAACATTATTTTTTTTAAAAAAAATTAACACATCTAATATTATTTTTAAAAATAAATTATAAGTTTATTTTTAAGAAGATATTGTATCTACAATTGAAAATTTAAAAAAATTGATAGAATGAATAATATCTTATATTATTGATTAAACAATAATAAGAGTCCAATTATAACTCTCTACTATTATAACTAACTATTTTTTTTTTTTTGTAATTATGTTTGATTCAAAAGTAACAATTTATTACTCTTACTTTTTTTCCCACTTTTTTTTGCAATTTTCGTTCCTTTCCTTTCTTTCTTTCTTTCTTTCTTTCTTTTGTTTGTTATTTTTTTAAAATAAAAATCAATGACAAATTAGATATATAAAGGTATTTCAAATAAATATATAAGTTGAATTTATTATTAAATTTTAATTTATTTTTTAAATTTAAAATAATTGCAAGTAAGTATAAGTTTTAGATACACATCACAAATATATATTATTTATATTTAATAATAATAATAATAATAATATATTTATTATTATATTTAGTACAAATAAAATTTATGAAATATAAGAGTTCTTTAGAACTCTTTCATTGTAGGATTCTACTTTAAAACTATTTAATAATTTTTTGTAAAGGATAATGTATTTTTTAATTCAGATAATTATAAAAATCTTATTACAATACTATTAAATTTGTCCTAAAAACTGACATGTGGCTTCTCATCAATTTGCCACTTGGCTTCATCTGATGCTTCGTCCTTTGCTTTATAATATATATATATATATATATATATTCTTTTTTTTTTTTCTATTTTATATTTTTTGTACTTTCAAAAAATATGACTACTCGAGCATAAGTCATGGATGATAACGTAATACTATAATTGTTTATTGTATTTGTAGTCATACCGTCATTTATATTTTTGTATTCGTTGATACAATTTTATTTGTATTTTAAAGTCCACGCTTGTATTTATATTTTGTAGTTCGCACTTATATTTGTATTTTATAGCTCACACTTGTATATGTATTTGTTAGTTCACACCATCATTTATATTTTATATAATTCGCACTTGTATTTTAAAGAATTATTTTGTATTTGTATTTTATAATTGACTGTATATTATATTGGATTATATTTGTATTGTGGTTTTATTGTGATTGTATATTTAGATTATATTTATATTTGTATTATATTTTCATCGATATCTTTTTATTTTTAAAGAATTATTTTGTATTTGTATCTGTAAGTTGATTACATATCGTATTTAGCTCTGATTATGTACAATTTATCATTTGTATTTGTATACAAACAAGTAAATGCATTGATTGTATTTTCTTGATTCTAAAATATATAAATATGTAACGTATCATTTGATACAAATGTACCGTTTTGTATTTGTATGTCAAAATTATCATTCGTATTTGTAAATAAACAAATATCACTTGATACAAATACATTACAAACAAATAAAATAAATGATTTTACAAATACAAATTCAATATGTATTTGTATAAATTGTATTTGCATAAAAATTAGAATTATATTTATTTGTATCAATAAATACAACTCGTATCAATAAATACAATCAAGTATTCGTAGAAAGAAAATCAATCGTTCTTTTTCAATAATTAAAAAATACAAATGATAGTTCACACTTGTATCTGTATGTTATAGTTCGTATTTGTATTTGTATTTTATAGTTCACACTTGTATTTGTATGTTATAGTTTGCATTTGTATTTATATTTTATTGCTTGTATTTGTGTTTGTTAGTTTGCACAAATGAAAACAAAGAAAAAAAAATGAAAAGAAAAAAAATAGAAGGAGAAAAAATGAGAAAAAAATACAAAAAAAGAAGAAGGAGAACAATAGAAAATAGAGGAAAAAAAAAGAAAAAAAGAGGAGAAAATAAAATAAAAAAAAATAAAAAATGGAACAAAGAAAACAAAAAAGAAAAAAGAAAGAGAAAACAAAAAAAGGAAAAGAAAAAATAAGAAAAAAACTGAAAAAGGAAAAAAAAAAGGAGAGTAATAGAAAATAGAGAAAAAAAGAAAATACATCGGAGATGCTATGAATTGTAATTAGGGATAATTAATAGGTAAAAGGGGGTTATGAATTGTAGTTAATTGAAATTTAGGCTAAATAATATAATTATGAGTCTATGTTTTCCAAGTTAGGTAGTTATCCCAATTTTAATTTGCTTGTTTATTTTTACAAATCAATAGAGTTTTATTATTTTTTCTCATATTATTCTTAGTATCAAATAATTACGTAAATTAGTAATAATCAAATTTAGAGTTCTAAAACATCATTAATAAAGTTAGATTAGGAAAATGTATTTTTAGTTAATTTTCTTTAAGGAATATATATGCCATATTGATAAAATCAAGTAAAATGAAACGAAAGTAATATTATTTCATTGCCTTTGGGGTCCAAATACCATTACCTTAAGTATTTAATTCGAGTAGTTTTTGTTGCGGAGGAAAAAGAGGAACAGTAGTTGAAAGACAAACAAAAACACGTCGTCTTGCATGTGCTAGACTTAGTGGGCGTTTGGCCATAACTAAAATTTTTGAAGTTGGATTTGGAATTGTGTTTGTTTATGAATATAATTGAAGTTATTTTTAAATTTTTGTGAGAGAAGAAAGATGGAAAAATGTGAAAACTGTTATAAAGTAAGAAAGAACAAATAAGAAGAGTAGAGAGAATAGAGAGAGTGATTCTTATTTCTTGAGAGTGATTCTTATTTCTTCTCTTGAGGGATGAGAGATCATAAGATTGTAAATACAATGAACAAAACCTCTCTATTTATAAGGGAAATTTACTCCTAGTCTGTGTAAAAGACGGATGCTTCAAATCCTAATAGATATCAAAGTAGATCTTGATAGATCTTGATAGACATTGACTATAATGTAAATACATTTATAACACTCCCCCTTGAATGTTTAATTGGTAGATAATGTGCCTTGTTAAAAACTTACTAGAAAAAATCCAATAGGAAAAAAATCTAGTGAAGAAAAAAGAGTACACATCTCTAATAATACGCATTTCGGCTGCCTCATTAAAAACTTTACAAGGAAAACCCAGTGGGACAAAATCTCGTAAGGGAAAAAGAGTACAACGCATATTAACTCCCCCTAATGAGAACATCCTTGACCTTTGCATCTCGATCTTGTGCATCATCTTCTTGAAAGTTGCAATTGAAGAAGATTTGGTGAATAAATCAGTCACGTTGTCAGTTGAACGAATTCGTTGAACGTTAATATCATCATTCTTTTGTAGCTCATGTATGTAGAAAAGCTTTGGCAAAATGTGCTTCTTTCTATCTCCATTTTTGAATCCTACCTTAAGATGTGCTATGTATGCTGAATTATCTCTGTATAAAATTATGGATAGATTGTCATATTTCACACCACATTTTTCTCGAATGAGATGTATCATGGATCTCAACCATACACATTCTTTGCTTGCTTCATGAATAACTATTATCTCAGCATGATTCGATGAAATGGCTACGATAGACTGCTTTGTATATCTCCAAGATATGACAGCACCACCACATATGAACACATAGCCTATTTGAGACCGAGCTTTATGCGGGTCAGATAAGTACCTAATATCAGCATGACCAATAAGATCGGGACTGTAATCTTTAGAATAAAACAAGCTCATGTGTTTTATCCCATTTCGATGTCTCATAGTAGGAGCAGAAATATACCTTGCTAACAAATTGACTGAAAAGGCTATAGGCCTTGTAGTATTTGCAAGATACATGAGTGCATTAATTGCACTAATATGGTACTTCATAACCAATCCAATTCGATATATTTTGAATTTCAGCAAATAATCTATTGCTTTGAAAACTCTCCAAGAGTTCCAATGATGTTCAAGCAATAAGCTTATACAATATAAGGATTATAAATAAGTTTCCTAGAAACTTTTATATGCTTCAAGCAGTTTAAATCCTTAAAAGTTTTCACATAAGTTTTGTCAAGTGACAATATTCAATATTTCATGGGTGACATCTTCAAGTGTCTGGACTGCAAATTAAATAAGTTTTATGCTTACCAAAATGCATCCTTTCATGTCACTTGATAAATGTTTCTACGTCAGCATGCTTAAATAAACGTACAATTCAGATCCTCGTAATATTTCACAATATTGCGCCAATATTGTGTCAAAGATATTGATGATATATCATTTTGTATCGGTTCACAATACGACATAACATTTGAGATCTCATCACTTCATTATTTTCAGGTACATGAATCTCTCATAAGGTTTCATGAAGTGTTATGTCATGGGCTCATCAAGAGCTCATTGCCTTCTTATTATGATTATTTGCTCATTATTTTTCAAGGACCATTTCATTTAGAACCGATCAGTCTACCACGCTTCACTCATGCATAGACTTTATCCTTTAGGAACACAAAATAAGAGCACTTGCGCTTAATATGAGATGCTTTCAACATTTGACTTGAATTATCTTTTGGATGAGGATATGGTGATAATTTCTAACATATTTCATAGCGCTTATAATCTCCCCCTTATGTTAGGAAAACTAACATACATCCTCTACTTCTTTGAGGAATCTATCATTGTGCATTATGATATATTCATTAATCGTATACCGCACATCAAAATTATTAGATGGAATAATTGGTTTCCGATCTTGAACTAATTGGGGGAAGAAATAAATCATAATTTATTGGTCTAATGCATACAAATGCTATTGCAATATATTATATTTCAGATCAATACATTAAGATTTGTTCTCATTAACAATGGTTTAGATATTTATCGAAGACATTCAATGCTAAATCATCATCATCAAGATGAATTATCTTGATTACACAATCTGAAAATTATGCTCAATTTATATTGAACAAGTAGCTTTATGAATGTCAAACGTAGGTTGACCATGAATGTACATGTGATCATCTTATTGATGCATCTTTTCAACATATCACATGATAGGTGAACTGGCCCTTATTCACCTTTTATAATTTTTAGATTTGAAGGGATCCAATCCCAATATTAGTTGGTCCAACCAACTTGTCATGAGAACAAACGACATAAATAATTCTTGAAGAATCTTCTAGTTCTTCAATACATGCACATCTTCGAGATGTCACAATCGTTCATATCAATTTATGAACTTTTATTCTAGTAAACTCCAAGTTTACCATGACATGTACTTTTTCTTTAGTAAATTTCAGATTTACTATTACATGAATAAATTTCAGATTTACTACTTTAGAAATAGATTTCAAAATTATTCAACTTCTTTCAGAGGTGAGTTGTGATACAATCACAATCAAGTGCACGTTTGCATTAATAAGTTTCTCATTCTCCAGGAATGGAATATAATCGTGCTTTAAGCCTATCAAATTATGATAGCTTATAACCTCTTTCAAGATTTTGCTACTTCAGAAGCAAATCGAGGCATACATATGATGTAGAGAATTTTTCTCTAGCATATATTATAATCATATAAGCGTGTGAAAATATCATCACTTTTGATGATCATTATCATATTTTTCCCTCCACGCGTATATTTGTACATTCAATCACTTGTCTTCTTTCAGACATATTATGCACTGCTACCATATATACCTCAAGAATGAAGTAAGTTGTCATATTTCAGACTTATCATATATTACTACCACATTCACTTTAAGGAATGGAGCATATTCAATGGGTCGAATTTCATGACTTTTCATCAAACATCCATTATTTTGCCTTAGCCATCACAATATCATCAATATGGTGTATTGAGATTCAAACTCAATATTTGATCCATATAAAGGCGTCTTAGGCATGAACCGATGGGACTTGAACCCAACATATTATCATCCTTTTTGATAATACTGTTCTTGAGGAATAAATTTAAAATATAAATGGTTCCAAATTAATTATTTTTTCTCAAGTCCAATAATAATTATATTATTAGTAGCAAAAGAAAGATAAATAAAGAATTACTAACCTTGAAATCCTTCAGATTTATAATTTCACCTTGTTTGGCTGAGTCTCGTGCTGATAACGTGTTATAAAGTAAGAAAGAACAAAGAAGAAGAGTAGAGAGAATAGAGAGAGTGATTTTTATAATAGAGAGAGTGATTTTTATTTCTTCTCTTGAGGGATGAGAGATCATAAGATTGTAAATACAATGAACAAAACCTCTCTATTTATAGGGAAAATTTACTCCTAGTTTGAGTAAAAGACGAATGCTTCAAATCCTAATAGATATCAAAGTAGATCTTGAGAGATCTTGATAGACATTCACTATAATGTAAATACATTTATAACAAAAACAACTTTTTTTTTGTTTTTCACTTTTCCAAATACAACTTCAAGTCGTGTTTGAAATTCTCAGGGCCAAACATCAACTTAGAGTTAAATTTAACATAAATTGAATTCTTTTTCCAGAAAAGTGAAAAAATTTCAGGACCAAACGGGCCCTAATATTAGTACGCTAACATTTCTTTCTTCTTCAATTTTTCAAGCAGTTCATGTGGTCTACCCACATTTATTTTGGCAAAACATTATTTCAATTAATTACAACAAATCAACTTTTAGGAAGTCATAAATAAGGCCAAGTTTCTTTATCTCTTTCCATTCATCTTTATTATTTGTCCACTTTATTAAATATACTTATTTAATTTTACTTATTTAGTTTAAAAAATTAAGAGATAGTTTATCACTTTGTGTCTATTTTACCTTTATTATTAATACTATTCATTTTTCAAGATTTAAATGACTTATAAATAACGGAGGTGATATAATTAAATTATCCTTTTATTAATTTCTCCTTAAGGAGTGCGATGGGTCAAACATGAACAAATAAAAATGAACCGAGAAGTAATAAACTCGTGTTTGAGGCTTTAAGCCCTTGTATAGAATTACTTTTAATACAGAGCGCGTTAATCTTCCAGATAAAATTCTCCAAATTTAATTAATCTAGCTTCAATATTGTAGATATCGAACATCAAGCGACCCTATCAATGTGATTCATGTAGTTGATGAGTGGATAGTTTGGATGTCAGTTTAATTGAGTAGAAATTAATAATGTATGATTTGATAACATGTCAACATGAATTGGATGACCACTCCTAACTCTCACATAACTTATTCATAAAGTTAATTTGCATTTGATCCCCAAGTCAATACCCTGGAACTTGACTTTTGCCCTTTATTGGAATTTTCTAAATTTGGTATTGTAGGAAAGCACGAGTTGGTTGAAATATTAAGAAGAATCGTAAATAACCTCCACTTCTAACTTAGAGGTTGTGTGTTTTAGTCATCAAGAGAGCAAAAATAGTGGGAAACTCCTAGGAAGGGATAAAGAAAAATATGGACTTGAGAGATTCCAAGTTGCAAGATTAAAAAAGATAATGTGAGTGGCTCGAGGGAAGAAAATTAAGCAAGAACTAGTTCAAAATTTACAAAAATGTAAATACTTATATGCACTCGACATTAAAATAAAAATAAGAAATTTAACTTTAGCCGTTACAAATTACAATAAGAATTTATATCACGCTATCATAATCGAGTTATAAATGTGTATATGGATCCGAAGCAGTGTAGATAGCATTTATTGATTTGATATAAATGCATAGGGAATTATGTATTTAGCACATAAAGTTTCAACAAATAGTGAATTATGTGCTATGAATTATGTATTTAGCACATAAAGCTTCAATAAAAGTAGGCAACAATTTACGTTAAGAAAATAAAGTTGCTTGTGCATGTACTTTTAGTTGACTAGCTAATAGTGTAGTGGTACTGTTCTTTGAACATGAATAAAACATGTGAACCAAGGCATGGTTGACGCTCCCTCACGGGAGGCAGTCTGATGAGGACGGTCAAGTGGAATTGACTGAATTTTAGGTGGGTAAGCTTCTAATAATGAGGTGCATATGACTTTTTAGAGACGATCTCATATCATAGAATGATGTATAGAGGCAAGTGAAGAGCTAATTTATAAGTTAAGATTCATCAGAGTGAATAGGAAAAGCTCATGAAGGGATGTTGTCTTTTTTCTTCATATATAAGAAATGAAGATGGAGTCGACACATTATTTAGCGATTTAATGCTTCCGATTTTGTCGAGTCTCTCACCAAAGGGCTAGAAAGGACAACTTTTCAATTTCAACTAAACCTTTCAATTTCTTATTTGGCACGTGTGCTTTTTTAAGCTCGATGTGGTATAGCTTAAGAAATAAACCTATACAGTCTTATAGGTCCAAAGTACTGACAACATATATCATGAACTTGGATCGTGATAGTAACAAGAAACTCGAGGTTTCAAGGAGGAGAAAGTGATACTATATATATCAATAATGTCATGAACGTTTTGCAAACTTTCCTATTCAACCTTTGCTATTGGAATTTAAGAGCGTCCATTTGCAGGCATTTGATTACGATAAATTTCATGCATAATGTGAATATTAGCTTTATTGACTTTTGAAGAATGACTTTTGATTATCTTAATATATGTTTGAACCACGTCAAATACAAATGAATACAAGTCCAACTCTTACTCAAATTAATAACGGAAAAGAATACAACTCCAGCTCTTACTCAAATTAATAACGTAAAAGGTATAAATATACTCCCAAATTTTAATAAACCAGTCTATGAAAACATGCATTGCACGTCTCGACATTATTATTATTATAAAATTTTTATATATTTAACAAGTTGAGTAATAAAATAGAAAAATGCTAAAATGAACAATATTTATTTTATCATTTTCATTTTATTCATTAAAGAAAATTCAAAAAAATGGTTGATGCATTTGGCATTAAGCAAGGCCCATTCGATTGCAAATTCCTCAATTTATTAATAGGTATGTATTGTTTTCTTAACTCTTCTTTGCTTGCCATTAGTTATGATTTAGTAGATCCGACATAGCTTCAATAATAATATATGGTTTAAATGCAAAAAAGAAATGAGTATAAAATTATCTTTGTCACCTGTTGTTCTACAATCTAATCCACACAATTTATTATTTCTTCTCTTCTTTTCTTTTCTATTTCTTCATTCCTGATACTTTTTGATTTTTATAGATGAATACGGTCATTTTTGGTGTTTTTAATGCAACATAGGTTACACATAATAGACCTTTGCGGTCCGCGATTTATTTTCTTCCTTAAATCCTCTGAGCTTGTGATATTAAAGTGCAACCAGTGCGTTTGAATCCCGTAACCACTTGTGCCACACAATGAAACTAAAGATCGCAACATGTACAATCGACCCTAGCATGAAAATTGGGTTCAAATCCAACAAAAAAGCCATTCACTAACACAATCTTAAATATCATATTCTAATTCACTATTTTCTGTGATAACGATGGTGTTTGACCGTCAACTCACTAAATTATGAAATAATACTTCTTTTATGTATAGGAGTGTTTGTCCGTATGATTCAAGAAAAAATTTGAATAGCTCAAAGAAAAAAATTCAACCATACAAATGAAATTTAAAGTGGACAAAATAAAATAAAAATAGCTCAAACCTTTCTTTGCCTACAACTCTGTGGTGTACTGATAGTCAAAGCCTTTGATGTAGCAAGGTAGAAAAAAAAAATCAACAGAACGTGCGGAAAAGAATTTTTGCTTGTTAAAATAAGTATGATGATCATTTAGAATAAATTTTGTTCTATTACTGTATCCTTGTTACTTTAAATTTGCATTTTACCTATTTAATATTGAACATTATACTACAATCAATTTTACTTTATCTCTAGTTTCTTTCACAACTAATAATTTTCTTACTGAACAAATTTATATAATATATAGAAAATGTTAGCTCTTCGTTCTTGAAATTGTTTTAATTTTATAATCTAGAAGCATAAATTAAATCATAAACCTGAACAAAGAAAAAACACAACATAGATAAATATTAATTAGCTGGTACTTAGTAAAAAGAAAGCAAAATGGCTTGATGGATCCTTGTACTATGTCCGTTTTGTAACGTGGACATTTTTACTTATATGTTTGTCATCTGAACCCTTGAACCCACTAAAAAACAATATTTTAAACACTTTTTTTGATGTGACATCCTATGTGGCTGGGACCACATAGAAGCGTGTAGTTTAGTCTCCAAACACGCGTAATCCATAAAAAAAAGGTCCCCAACGGTCATAAAAGTCCTTATAATGCTCCTTCTTCCTCATTTGCTTCCAACACCATTGTTGGAGCAATTTAAGCTTTTTTCTCCCTTCTTCTCCATTTTCTCTCTCTCTAAGTTCTTGTTCCTTAATTTTTTTTCGGCTCTGTTCGTAATATTGAAAAGTTTATTTTTTATGTAATTTTTTGCAACATCATGACAGTTCGGGTTTGTTATTGTGGGATTTACGCTGAACTTAAGATGTCAAGAACACTAACCAACCCTGGAAGAATATTTTGGGGCTGTCAAAAATATAAAGTTGGTAGTGATTGTAGATTCTTTCGATGGACCGATGAAAATGAACAGTATAAAGGCAGACATAAAAGGCAACGAAGAAAAGAAGGACTGGGAAGATATGAAAGGCATGAAAGACATGAAAGATCAAACACTAGCATTGATATCACTATTATAGTTATAATTGTCATCTGGTTTCTATTTGTTGTATTTAAGATGGCTTGATCTTTGAAGTTGCAATGTGCAATGAAAATAAAATTCAAATTTAATGAAAAACACCATTTTGCCAACATAGAAATCTTCAATATATACTGTCTTAACAAGAATTGACATAAAAAAACTTATCTTAACAACATCTTTAGCGAGAAATGCACCAGATGTCTCAAACAAATTGTCTTAACAATACTTGGGATCAATACAGAAAGAGAATTATACTAGTGTGTTCCTCGAGTGCTTATTGTGGACTGATTCTTGCTGGCTTGAGTGGTTGTAGATGATTTTGCCTTTGATCTTTTGTAACTCTGTTCTTGTAGCTGTCTTTGAGTTACTGCAACTCCATCTTTCCATCTTAGTCCATTTGGTTTGAAACTTAAGTCAATATTGGTTGGAACTGAACTAATAAGTGTTGGACTATGTAATACTCTATCAGTATTTTCAGATTGTAAAAATAAAAAAATCAGTTATAGATGCACTAATTAATACCAATTAAATGTAAATTGCATGATAGAAAACTTATTCTCTCTACTACACTGCCACTTGGTTCAAACAATACACTAAAACCAGCTTCTTTTGCCTTGGTCTTTTATATGCAAGATTTGCACCACCTTTCAAAGCTGTACTAGTCTTTCTCTTTTAGGCACCAATACCATTAGTAGACTGCTGATTTGTAGATTGTGTAGCATTATCACCAACTGTTGAAGTGGTTGCAGGTATCACAATAGCTGCATGCCTTATATCAGCTGTTGAGGCACTTGCAGGCCTCACACCACTAATTAATGCAATATTTGCAGGATTTCCTGCAACTCTTGGTGCACTGTGAGTATTTGCAGGCCTTCTATTGCTTGATTTAGCATTTGCAAGCATGTCTTCAGCTGCTGAAACATTTGCAGGTCTCTCAGCAACAGTAACAGCTGCAGTACTAGTAATGGCTTGCACACTTGGTTGACTGCCACAACTAATACTGAAATCTTTTTTTTATAAAAAAATATGTAAAGGTCAAAAACACATTTAAAAATGAGTAAAATTCATCAATAAGAAAAGATTTAGCTTACCAAAGTTGGACATCCTTTCTTGTTGTGTCCAAAAGACTTGCACACAGAACATGCCATTTTTCTTTCCTTTCTTGTAGCCTTTTAAAACTTTTTCTTAATAGGCTCATCGTTATCTTTCTTTTTATTTTTACCTGGCATTCCTGGCATGGGAGTACTCTCAGATGGCTCAATTGGTGGTCTTGTGCTTTTTGGCCACATCTTCATATTTTTCATTGGTTAAATATACTTATCATATGCCTTCAGGTATATTTCCCTTTGATACCAGTAATCAATAAATGACTTTACATTCCATCCCTTGTAATGCATTGTAGTAATTGCATATGCACAAGGAATTCCCTTTAGTTGCCATAACCTACAACTACATTGTTTCCTCTTCACATTAACAACATGTGTATATGGTGGATCACCAATCTCAAAAACCATAACACCATTAAACCTCACTTCACACTTGGCTGCATATTCACCATTCTCTGCAAGAACTTCCATAGCCATTGGTGATACATCACTGATCCATTTTTCTGAAAAATCTCTCATTTGATTCATTCTTTTCATAACTTTGTATCTTATTTCCTCCAATATAGTGATAGTGATTTTAAAGCTAGCAGCTAAAATCTAACTATTGAAAGTATCACACATGTTGTTCTCAACCACATCACACCTACTATGTTATTTAAAAAAAGCTCTAACCATGTCTCTTTGTTGTACTTGAGCAAATCTTTTACAATTTCAACACCCAACTCACTCATTTCATTAAGTTTCTATTGCAAATACACTTCAAATGAGGCCCTTGCAATCTGCCAAAGTTTTTTCCTCCTTTCTTCATCTCTCCAAACCTGCTTTCAGTTGGCCCATATATGTCTAGCACACCATCTATGCTCAACATTTGTCAGTAGATTAGTAAGTGCCAAATGAAGACCCTATCAAAATATGTAAAATAGTAGTTAAACATTAATGACATCACTAAGAAAACTGAAAAAAATAACAGAAAAAATATGATACTTCATACCTTCTGCATATCAGACATTACTGCTAAGCCTTCACCCCCATTTTCTTGAAGGTCCAAATCATGGTTGATGCACCTAAGAAACCAAGACCAGGTGTCCTTGGTTTCTTTATCAACCACTTCCCATGCTACATGATACATTTGATTATTTCCATCTTTGAAAATGCAAGACAATAAGATACCTTTACATACACCCTTGAGAAAGGCACCATCTAAACCAATTATTCTTCTGTGACTTTCTTTCCATCCATTTTTTAAGGCCCCAAGACAAATGTAAATGCCCATAAACACCTCTTTTCCTGGAATTGAATTTTTTGATGTCCTAATAGATACAGTCATACCAGGATTGGCGGTCCTCAACTGTTCAACATAGTCATATAATCTAACAAACTTTTCAACAAAATCACCAAAATGTTCATTCATAATTCTGATTTTTGCCTTTCTACAGGCTGTTTTACTAACATACAACCCATACTCTTTTCTTAAAAGTGCTTGAATATGATGCATTTTTATTGATGGATCACTCATAATCATATTCTTGTAATGCTTACTAATTCACAAAGGGCTACACATCTTATTTCTTGTCCTTTTAGAACACTTGTGGACAAGAAAGTAAGTTTTCACACTAAAATTTCTTGTGTTATCAACACTTTCAAGAATAACCCAAGGATAAACCTTATGCTTACACTTTGCCCTTACCTTTCCTTCTTATTAGGTTTCAACTTAAGGTTCACACCTTTTTGAATAGACTAAGTCTGTAGTGCCTTTCTAAACTCAACAACATTCAAAAGAATCATATATAAATAAAAACATATATTTTTTGCAGTTTTATCAAAGTAGATCTTTATAGATAAGTTCTAGGTAGTGGATCTACCAGTTCATCATCATCAATAGGATCTTTTTTCTCTTCATTAATGTCACTACCCGGATCTGAATTATCAAAATAAGGGTCATCCTCACCCCTTTTACCTTTATATCTAACCCTCTTGTTCTTATAAATTTCCTCAAAACCAGTATCTATGCCTACTGGTCCAGATGGTATCTCATCTAGATTCACCATATCAGCCTTTTCTTTTGCTTGTTTTTTAATGTTAGACTTCCTAGCTTGAAGCAACTCTTCACTAAAATCACTCAACTCTTCAATGTTTTCATCAACATCATAAAGTGAATCACCATCAGAATCAATGATATCAAAATCTAATTCAGAATCAGATATTTGAAGATGGTATGTGGAGGAATTATTAACTTGACCTTCCCCTAAGTCTTCTAAAGAAACCTTAGCTTTTCCTTTGTCTGCTCTAGGAGGCAAATTTTCATTTATATACTCATCTTCATTTATATCCAATGGTTGAGATAAAGACACATCAGTCCTATCAGTTTCAAAAGGGGCTGCCACATCACCATTACTAAGTAGTAATAATGGTGGAGTGGCTGCCACATCATCATTAATAACTATAGGCTCACTAATTTGATGAACAACATATACATCAACGAAATCTCCAGCTTTTAAACTATTGGTAAATCTTAAAACATCAGCATCTCTATCTAGCCTGTAATAATAGCCCTTTTTATTTACTCTACACCAATAAGTTTCAACTTTTTCCACATCCAAATCTACTTCTAAGTTATGAAACAGCATAATATGAAGCTTATCTACATCTACTCTAATTTTTTCAGCAATACAAACTCCATTTGCATATCTTAAATCAGGGTCTGACAAATAGAACCCCCCATAGGTGAATTGAAGTGTTACGATTGTGTCCACTTATTTAGAAAACCAGTACAATGACAAGATAACATATACAATTAGTCAATTATCCACATAGCCCTAATTTTTAAATAAAAAATAAAGGAATAAAAAACTCAATTCTAATTTTACCAAAAAAATCCTAAAATGTAATCGAAATAACAAAACATGTCATTGAAGGCACAAAACTGCTATGCATACGTCTAATAGGAGCATTAAACAACAAAAAAATTAAAAGCCCCAAAATTTTTGGACCTAATTCTGAATTTACCAAAAAAATCCTAAAATGTAATTAAAATAACAAAACATGCCATTGAAAGCACAAAACTGTAATATATAGGTATATTAAGAGCATTAGACAACAAAAAAATCAAAAGCCCCAAAATTTTCGGACCCAGTTACTATTTCACGAAAAAATCCTAAATTCTAATCAAAATTTCAAAACATTTCATTGAAGGCATATCACCACTACACATACTACCTACAACAACACAAGATACAAAATACAGCAAAACCACCCAAAAGATTGAAGAAAAAAGTTCATAATTGCGAAAATTCTAAAACCACTAAAATGGACTCCATTAAATCGGCAAAAAGCCTTAAATAAACTATGAAATACTATAATTACCATAAAATATTAAATACTTATACGGATTGCAAAAATAATTGACCTAAATTAAGTTAAAATCGTAGAAATTTTGAGCTTAGGATGAAAGAGACGAAGAAGAAGGGTCTGAAATGACCTAATTTTTCGGACATACTTTTCTATTTATACCCTGGATACGTCATTTCTATGTGAAAATTATTCTACAAATATTTGATGATGTGTCCGCGATTGTGCAACACGTTCAAATGAGTAGACCCACAAATGGTTTAAGATGTTATTTTTATTAGGTTCAAGGGTCCAGATGACAAACATATAAATAGAAGTATTCACATTATAAAACAAACATAGTACAAGGGTCTATCGAGCCATTTTGTCTAAAAAGAATCCTAAACTTATAATAGTAATGAACTACCTATAGAGCAATTAATATTAACATTGGTGATGATAGAATCCTAAACCTAGAGGGAAGCCATATGCAGTAAAGAGTTCCAAGTATGTTAATATATTACAATATGTTCAAGAATTCTACACACTATTCCTTCTACAAATATTTCAATTATGCACAAAAAATTTAACATAAAGAAAAAAAAAACTTAAAAGAGAGGACTTACAATGGCACTAAGTAGCTGCTTGGCCATAAAAAAAATTTCACTTTTTTCCAAAAAATTATTTCATTTTAATGAAAAAGATGAAAATTGTCTGTGTTTGGCCATGAAAATTTCAAATAAAATTTCAGAATTGTATTTAAAAAAGTGAAAACAAGTTTTATTTGTTTTCACTTTTTCACTCATACTTCTCTCACAAAATTTCAAAAACAACTTTAATTTGAATTCATGGTTAAACACAACTCCAACTCTAACTTCAACTTCAACTTTGACTTCAACTCCAAAAAATTATAATTTTCATGGTCAAACGGAACTGGACGATCTGTAGAAGATCAAAACCAAAATCGATAACACAAAAGGGGTGAAATAAAATACTGGATTAAAAAAATATTGATTGATTTTACATTAATAAAAAGTTCTTGGATGTCAATAATTTGATCTACTTGGCACTTGTGTTTCATACACTTCATGCCAAAATGACAAAAATTTTAAACCTAATAAGTAGTAATAATTGTAATTTACAATGTCAGATCATAAAAAAAACATAAAATATATAAATCATAGAACAGAAGCTTACCGTGCATACAAGGTACGATTTTTTCAAGATCACTAGTCGAAGTGACTAACACTCGAGCCCTACCAACCATGGTCAAAAATTCATCTGTATTCTCGACATCAGATTGGATCAAACAAAGGATTAGTAAAATAGATACCAATTAGATTTTAGTACAAATAAAAACATCCAAATACATAACAAACCGTAGAAAGACTATAACTTTAAAATTAAATTAAAAGAAAAAGTTCGAATAGATATCACGAAAGCGAAAAAAGGGCTTAATATCAATAAATGTATCTGATATCTCTTAGCATCCTCTTGAAATCTTGACATTTAGTACGTTTATTTAGAATTCTTTTCCTATTTTAATGGTAATGTAAGTAATATTAATGGTATTAAAAAAAAGAAACAGAATCCTAACATAAATAAGCAAACTTGTATTCAATAACGAGATGATAATTATGGTAATTTTGAGTTTTTCTAAAAATAAAAATAGACTTTTTTCATATAAATATCAATATTAGAATAATTATCAAATGATAATTGTTTGAGAAAAATAGTAAAAAGATAATTTTGTGGAGTCTTTAACGAAGTGTAAAAAGTTCAAACAACATTTCTAAAGCTCTTCACACTTTTAATATAGTATAGATAATACAAATATACTCTTCGTCATATTTTGGGTATAAATATACCTTTGCCGTTAATGAAAAGGTAAAAATATATTTTATCACTAACGACGGAACACGTGTCATGTACGTATTCGTTTGACCTTTTTATATATTTTAATACCAATTAATTAAAATGGACCCTCATTAAATCCCATACCCGAACCTAATTTATTTGACCCGACCCAGTCTATTAGAAGGTTCAAGAAAGTTATCAGACGGTATCTATTCACGCATGCTTCTTTCTTCCACTCCCTCACACTCTCACTCTCTAATGAAAAAATCCTAACAAGCATAATATATGTTGAGTTCAATTGGTGTGAATGGAAAATGAAAATTTACTTGGAAGGGACACAACTCTTCGAGTAAAAGACACACTATTTTGAAAAAAAGTATGACTATTTGGATGGTTGTGGCTTTTCAAAAAAGACACACTCTTTCTAATGGAAAAACATGACTGTTCAGAAAGGATACACCTTTCCGGTGAACCATTGCCACCTTTCGAAAGGGGCACTTAATGGCTATATAAACCTGTATTTTTTCACAGGTTTAGTATGAATTTTTCTACACTTGAAAATATTTCTTGTCATCAAAAATACTTCGTGTGATCATCTAACTATTGAGTGAGTTCGAAGAGAATCCGATCGTTTGAGGTACCACTAGAGTCGGATTGTTAAGTCATTTTAATCTGTAAGGAAAATTTTGCAACCTCGAGTACTTGAGAAGAATTATTTCCTTAAGGACACTCCGTAAAGTCGGGGGACTTGGCCTTTTTTTGTTTCATTTAATTTTTTGAAACAAAACACACTTCTTTGAAAGGTCTTTTTGATCTTGTGTTGAGGGTGTTACATAACTTCATAAGTATTTTTATTTTATACTTGAACTTGTGTTGAAGTTGTTGTTGTCATATACAGATTCTTGTGTACCCATAGAAAACAACAATCTTAAGGAAATAAATTTGAATTTTTTTTTGTTGCTTGTTTGGTGAAGTTTTCTTTTCACTAAAGTTTTTTTTTTCATAATCCGTATTGTTTGGTTTCTGGAGATTAAAGATTTAAGCTTCCTACTCCGTTTGAACGTAACAAGTGATTTGAAGAAATAAAATCTTCATCACAAGTTAGAGATCATTCAGTTGACGATTGGAAGTCATAAAAACTTCATTGTTAAACTATAAACAAGGGGTGTTTAAAGTTGCTACAACTTTATAAGTAGTATTTTGATATACTAAAAATTTACTGTCTTGTTGTGATAGGAAAATAACTACTGTCGGTCATGTGCATGATACTGCAACCACTGTGGCAGCAACTAGTGTTGCCACAACGAGTCGTATAAGTGCTCCACGGCAATGGCACCATCAGAGAAACCCAAAAAATTCATGGGTGTTGATTTAAAAGGTGACAGCAAAAAATGTTCTTCTACTTTACAACTTTATGTCTTCAAAGATTCACATCTAAAGAAGCTCTAGAGGTGCTCTAGAGAACTTTCGACAAGGAGAAATTTGTTGTTATGGAGGCGTGGAAATACTCTAATTTTCTATGCAGGAATTACATTCTAAATAGCCTCCAAGATGAACTGTACAATGCGTATAGTGGAATGAAAACAACAAAAGAATTATGGGGTGTGCTAGAAAGAAAATACAAGACTGAAGATGCTTAAACTAAGAATTTATTCGTTGCAAGATGTCTTGAGTTTAAAATGATTGACAGCAAGTCTGTTGTATCTCAAGTTCAGGAACTGCAAGTGATCATCCACGATCTCCTCGCGAAATGTATGAGTTTGATGAATACCTTAGTTGAACATATTAAAAATATTCTTGATATTCACATAAACTTTATTGTAGGTTTGATCGTGAACGAGGCATTTCAAGTCGCGACGATAATAGAGAAGTTACCACCTATGTGAAAGGACTTCAAGAACTATTTGAAATATAAGCGAAAGGAGATGTCAGTCGAGATCTTATAGTAAGACTGCACATTAAAGAAGATAATAAAGTAGTGGAAAGAAGGTCGAAAGGAAAATCTGCAATAAGTGGAGCAAATATTGTAGATGACAACCACAACAACTCCAAAAAGTAGAAGAAGCTGGACAAGAAAGCAATCAACCTAAGAAGAAAATCAAGGAAAAATGGTTTAACTGTGGCAAGATTGGCCATAAGTCAATAGATTATCGTGCCCCAAAGAAATGCAAAACGAATGACCAAGTAAATATGGCTAAATCCAAGAAAGAAATAGACGATCTGTGTGTCATGGTGTTTGAATGCAACTTGGTGGGAAATCCTCGAGAGTGGTGGATGGATTCTGGTGCCACCCATCACGTTTGTCCAAATAAAAAGTTGTTTGCTTTTTTTGCTTCGGCTCAAGGCGAAAAGAAGATATATATGACCAACTCCGCAACTGCAAAGGTTGAAGGAACAAGAAAAATCTGCCTAAAAATGACATCAGGCAAAGTGTTGACTTTGAACAATGTCCTGTATGTATTGGAGTTACGGAAGAATTTGATTTCTCTATCACTTCTTGATAAAAACAGATTCAAATGTGCATTTTTTATGGAAAAATTATACTTAGTGAAGGAGAAGTATATGTAGGAAAAGGCTACCTCATTGAGGGTCTATTCAAAATAAATGTAATAAATGTTGAAATCAATAAAAGTTTAGTTTCTTCTTACTTGCTTGAGTTTAGTGATGTGTGGCATGAACGATTAGGACATGTCAATTACAAAGCATTGCGAAAACTGATTAACTTAGAAGTTTTACCAAACTTTGAGTGCAATAAATTAAAATGTCAAACGTGTGTGGAATCAAAGTATGCTAAGCATCTATATAAGTCCGTTGAAAGGAATTCCAATCCCTTAGACTTAATCCACACTTACATTTGTGATATGAAGTCAACACCATCTCATGGTGGAAAAAGGTATTTTATAACTTTTATTGACGATTACACTAGATATTGTTATGTCTATTTGCTAAACAGTAAGGATAAAACAATAAAAATGTTTAGGCAATATAAAACAAAAGTTGAAAATCGGTTAGAGAAAAAGATCAAAACTATAAGAAATGATAGGGGCAGAGAATATGAATCTCCCTTCATGAAAATATGTGTAGACAATGAAATTGTCCATCAAACTACGACCCCGTATTCACCCCAATTTAATAGAATTGCAGAAAAAAATCGAACCTTGAAGGAAATGATGAATGTCTTACTTATAAGTCCAAGTTTATCACAAAACTTGCAGGGGGAAACTATCCTTATAGCTAATCGAATACTCAATAGAGTTCTCCATAGTAAGACACAATTAATTCCATATGAAAAATGGAAAGAAAGGAAAGCCACCTTGAAATATTTCAAAGTTTGGGGTGTCTAGCGAAGGTTCAAGTTTCTATGCCTAAAAGGGTAAAAATAGGACCTCTGATGGTAGACTGTGTGTTCATAGAATATGATAAAAGTGGTAAAGCATGTCTGTTTTGGTTTATAAATTCAAACATTCAGATATCAATAAAAATATGATAATTGAATCAGATAATGCTGGATTCTTTGAACATATTTATCTGTATAAAACTAGACATGAACAGTCTAGTGGGAGGCCTAAACGACCTCGAGATGAACCAAGTGAAGATGTACATAATAATGAGAATCCAATACGTAGTACACATCAATGAACATTAACTTTGTTTGAATTGGATTTTGTAACATTTCTCTTAGAAAATGAGCCTTAAACATTTAAAGAAGCGATGGTGTCTTCAGACTCATCCTTTTAGAAAGAGGTAGTCAATAGTGAGATTGATTCAATCTTAAGCAACCATACATAGGAGTTGGTTGATCTTTCTCTAGGAAATAAATCTTTAGGTTCTAAATCGATCTTAAAAAAAAAATGAAAGCGGATGGTACTATTGACTAATATAAGGCAATACTTGTAGTAAAAGGCTTCAAATAGAAAAAAAACTTTTGTTACTTTGATATATACTCTTGTTACTTTGATACATACTCTCCTGTAATGAGGATGACGTCAATTCGAATGTTAATTTCCTTGGTGGTGATATGTGGTCTTGAAATCCATCAAATAAATGTAAAAACAACATTCCTAAATAGAGAATTGGAGGAAGAAATTTACATGAAACAACTTGATGATTTTGTGGTTCCAGGAAAAGAAAATAAGATGTGTAAACTTGTTAAGTAACTTTATAGCTTAATGCAAGCACCTAAACAATGGCGTGCAAAGCTTGACCAAACCATGTTGGCAAACGAGTTCGAGATAAATGAATGTGATAAATGTGTTTACATTAAAGACACTCCAAATCACCAAGTCATTGTTTGTCTGTATGTGGACGATATGTTGATCACCAGTAGAGAAATTTCTGACATAAATGCTACAAAATAAATGATCGAGAGCAAGTTTGATATGAAAGACCTTGGAGTTGCAAATATGATCTTAGGAATAAGAATCCATAGAAATTTATAAGGGCTGGCATTGTCACCGTCTCATTACATTGAAAAGGTATTTGAAAAATTCAAGTATTTGGAATTTGGTATTGCCAAGACTCCATTGGACATGAGCTTCGCACTTCAAAAGAATGAAGGTGAAAGTGATTCATAGTTGGAATATGCAAGAGTGTTGGGATGTTTAATGTATATCATGAACTGTACACACCAGACATAACATGTATTGTAACTAAGTTAAGTTGGTACATGAGTAATCCCAATAAAACTCATTAAATGGCAATGAAAATAGTTTTAGGGTATCTTAAATACATTCAAGACTATGCTTTGCATTATAATAAATATCCCATGGCACTTGAAGGATATAGTGATGTAAATTGGATCACCAGATCAAATGAAGTATAATCCACGAGTGGATATGTATTTACTATAGGTAAAGGAGCAGTCTCTTGAAAATCATTCAAACAGACATGTATTACTCACTCTACAATAGAATTAAAATTTTTCGCATTAGATTAAGCCGATGAAAAAGCAGAATAACTCCGAAATTTCTTGAAAGATATTCCTTATTGGTCCAAACTATTGGCACCAGTATGTATACATTGTGATAGTCAAGTTGCAATAGGTAGGGCAGGGAGCATGATGTACAATGGTAAATCTTGTTATATTAGATGGAGACATAATACCGTTAGAGAACTTCTCTCTAGTGGAATTATCACTGTTGACTAAGTGAAGTCAAAGGATAATGTGTCGGATCCACTAACAAAAGGTCTAACTAGAGAAGGAGTTGAGAGGACATCCAAGGGAATGAGTTTATATCCTAGGACAAGTCAGCATGGCGGTAACTCTACCTAGCAGACTAGAGATCCCAAGATCTAGGTTCAAGGAGATCAAACAAAGTTGTGTCTGACAAGTTCAATATTGTCAATATATCCAATCCAATCCCATGATGTAGACAATATTTAATAAACAAGGATAAGATTTATGGTGTGAAGTCTTTCAATAATTATCTAAATTTGATAGATTTGACCAAATAATATAATATATAGGATTGAACGTTTAGAAATCACCTATGTGAGGGGAAAGTTGAAGCCACTTCAAGGAGAATGCTAGTAAAGGCCTATTCTCTAAGCTCTCATGAGTCTAGGACTTGTTCACGACTGAAATGAGCAAAACTGTGAGAACCATATATGGTAAAAGGCTGGTTATGTGACATGTGTTGTTTAGGTGTATATTAAAGTTCGACGGTTCAAAGATATCAAATCTACCGATTGACCGAGTGCAACCGATACATGTTCACTATGGAAAGTTCAAAGAGAAACCCACTTATCCAGATACAATCAGTCCTTGCTTGATGATCACATACTTTTCCAAAAAGTTTTACAAAGAGTATCTACTCCCCATTCATATGGGGATTGTTGGGTTCAATTGGTGTGAATAAATAATGAAAAGTTCCATGGAAGGGACACAACTCTTCAAGTAAAAGACACACTATTTCGGGAAAATGTATGACTGTTTGGATAGTTGTGGCTGTTCGAAAAAGACACACTCTTTCGAATGGACAGATATGATTGTTCAGAAAAGATACACCTTTTCGATGAACATTTCCACCTTTTGGAAGAGACACTTAATGGCTATATAAAACTGTATTTTTCCATAGGTTTAGTATGAATTTTTCTACACTTGAAAACATTTCTTGTCTTAAAAAATACTATGTGTGATTATCTAACTATTGAGCGAGTTCAAAGAGAATCTGATCATTTGAGGTACCACTACAGTTGGATTGTTAAGTCATTTTATCTTGGGAGAAAAATTTTGCAACCTCGGATATTTGAGGAGAATTATTTTTTTCAAGACACTCCATGAAGTCGGGGGACTTGGCCTTTTTCTGTTTCATCTAATTTTCTAAAAAAAAAACCACACTTCTTGGAAAGTTTTTTTTGATCTTATGTTGAGGGTGTTACATAACTTCATAAGTATTCTTGTTTTATACTTGAACTTGTGTTGAGATTGTTGTTGTCATATACAGATTCTTGTGTACCCACAAAATAATAATTTATGGATAACATTGACGCATGATCGACATTGAGTATAACAAATTTCCTTATGAGAAAGAAATCTTGAATGGAATATCTTCTGTCAGTGTTAAGCATTGTAAACTTGTTACTGCTGAGACTTGTATAAATTCCTTGACTAGATTTGCTACCTTTCCTAAGTTAGCTTTGGCTTGATTGAGAATATAATCCCTTTCTTGATATTGAAATGCTGTGATCTATATCTTCCTTGATTAGTTGTTTTTTTTCTTTATATTTGCGTCTTTGACAGATTCTGAGGTCCTTGAATGCCGTCTTTGCCTTGTAAATAAGACAACTCCTTGACCTGATGAAAGGTATCTTATGCTAGGTTGTGGATCCTGATTAATATGTGACGTACTATTATATATTAATGTTCATACTCCAAGTCATTAATATAAATAGCCTGTCCACCGTGGAGGTTACCCACGGGTGTTACCACGAAATTAATTCTCTCTCTCTCTTAAAAAACTCTTTCTCTTGTTTTCTTCTTCTTTCTACAGATTTAGTGTGTGTAAACTGCTAATCGATCCTAACAACTGGTATCAGAGTTTGGGAGATTCATCACGATCACTGAAGATGGAAGGATCGAAGTTTGGAATCAATAAGTTTGATGGATTCGATTTTGGTTTTTGAAAGAAACAGATCGAAGACTATCTGTACCAGAAAAATATTCACAAACCCTTGACCGGGGTGAATCCAGAGTTCCTGAAGGAGGAGGACTGGAAGCTCAAGGATCAGTAGGCTCTAGGGCTGATCCGGTTGACTTTGTTGAGAAATATGGCGTCCAATATCGTCAAGGAGAAAACCACATCCGATTTGTTGAAGGTATTATCAAATATTTACGAAAAACCATCTGCGATGAACAAGGTATATTTGACGCGTAGATTGTTCAATTTACAGATGTCTGAGAATGGATCTATTGCTGATCCTATAAACGAGTTTAATATGATTGTTAGTCAACTGTGTTCTGTTGATATTAATTTTAAAAATGAAATTAAAGCACTGATTTTGATGTCATCTCTACCTGATTCTTGGGATACTGTTGTTGCTTCGATTAGCAGTTCCTGTGGATCTGAGAAACTGAAGTTTGATAAAATCCGAGATGTTTTCTTAGAGAAAACATTCGCAAATGAGAAATTAGGGAATAATCTGGTAGTTCTCTCAGTGTTAACCAAAGGGAGAGAGACCAGTCGAGGGGTCAGAATGTACATGACAGATCAAAATCAAAGAATCATGGAAAATTTCCACAAAAATCCAACGTGACATGTTGGAATTGTGGAGAGAAAGGACACTTTCGGACAGTGTGCAAGAAACCCAAGAAGAAGAAGAATCAGAAATTTAGAGATGATAATGATTTTATTAATTCAGCAGAAGTCATTGGGGATGCTCTAATCCTTAGTATGGACAGCCTGGTTGAATCCTGGATATTGGATTCTGGTACATCTTTTTATTCATCTCCTAGCAAGAAATTGTTCCCAAACTTCAAGTCTGGAAATTTTGGAAAGGTGTATCTTGCTGACAATAAGCCATTGGTGATTGAAGGAAAGGAGGATGTTTGCATAAAAACTCCAGCAAGAAACCAGTGGACATTGGAGGATGTCAGATATATTCCTGGTCTCAAGAAGAATATGATCTTTGTTGGTCAGTTAGATAGAACAGGCTACGTAACAGAGTTTGGGAAAGGTTTGTGAAAGATTGTGAAGGGTGCTATGGTTGTAGCACATGGCACAAAATCTAGAACTTTGTACACCACTGCAGGGTGTATAAACATGACTGCTATTGCTGAGGGTGCTTCCGATTCATGTCTGTGGAACAACAGACTTGGACACATGAGTGCCAAATGAATGAAGATTCTGGCTATAAAAGGAGCTTTAGAGGGACTAAAATCTGTTGATATGGGTCTTTGTGAGAGTTGTGTTATGGATAAACAGAAGCGAGTAAGCTTCATAAAGACTGCGATAGAGCCAAAACAAGTACGGCTGGAAATGGTCCATACAGATGTTTAGGGACCATCTCCTATTTTATCACTTGGTGGATCCAGATTCTATGTCACCTTCATTGATGATTTCAGCAGGAAGGTATGGGTTTACTTCTTGAAACATAAGTCAGATGTGTTTGCTACTTTTAAGAGGTGGAAAGCTGAAGTTGAAAATTAGACTGGCTTGAAAATCAAATGCCTGAGGTCTGATAATAGAGGAGAATATGACAAGTCAGAATTTAAACAATTCTATGCAGCTGAGGAAATCAAATTGATGAGGACAGTTCCCAGGAAGGCAAGGCAGAATGGAGTTGCTGAAAGGATGAACAAAACATTGAATGAGCATGGAAGGAGAATGAGGATACCTTGTGGGCTGCCTAAGACGTTTTGGGCAGATGCTGTGAGCACAACTTCATACTTGATCAACAGGGGACCATCAGTTCCTCTAGGGTTCAAGATTCCTGAAGAAGAATGGACAGGAAAAGAGCTCAAGTATTCTCACTTGAGAACCTTTGGTTGCACTGCTTATGTTCATGTTGATCCAGAGAAGAGAGGTAAACTTGATGCTAAAGCTATAAAGTGCTACTTTATAGGTTATGGTTCTGAAATGTTTGGGTACAGTTTTTGTGATGATAGGAATAAAAAAATCCTAAGACATTGTGATGTGACATTTGATGAAAATGTCTTGTACAAGGACAGAGAGCAAAAGGTTCAAGAAACTACAAAGCAAGTGGGAGTTGAGCTTGAGTTGCCGAAGAGTACACCCAAATATGTTGCAGCAGATACTCAACAAACTCTAGAGACTTTCGTTGAGGAACCCAAGGTGGAAAAAGTGACACCTGAGCAGGCTGAGAGGAGATTATCCAGGACCATTGGATCCCCAGATAGGTATTCACCATCATCGCATTATTTGTTGCTGGCTGATGAAGGGGAACCAGAGTCTATTACTGAGGCCCTGCATGTGGAGGATTCAATCAAGTGGGAGCAAGCCATGGATGATGAGATGACCTCACTTGAGAAGAATAACACATGGATGTTGACTGAGTTACCTACAGGGAAGAGACCCTTGTTGAACAAGTGGGTGTTCAGAATCAAGGCAAAACTAGATGGCAAAAGAAGGTTCAAGGCTCGGTTGGTAGTTAAAGGATATCCACAAAGGAAAGGTATTGATTATGATGAAATATTTTATCTAGTTATAAAATTAACCACTAGCCAAATTTTATTGAGCATGTTGCATCGAAGAATTTGCATCTTGAACAAATGGATGTAAAAACTGCATTTTTACATGAAGATTTGGACAAGGAAATCTATATGCAGTAGCCAGAGGGGTTTGGAGTTCCAGGCAAGGAACACATGGTCTGCAAGCTCAACAGGAGCTTGTATGGGTTGAAGCAAGCACCTAGATATTGGTACAATAAGTTTGACTCCTTTATGAGCAAGAGTGGCTTCCGCAGGAGTGAAAAGGATCAGTATTGCTACTTCAAGAAATACACTGATTCTTATGTATTTTTACTCTTGTATGTGGATGATATGTTGATTTCAGGATCCCGTATGAAGGAGATAAACTCTCTGAAGGCAAGCCTGTCTTCTGAGTTTGAGATGAAAGATTTAGGTACAGCGAAGTAGATTCTTGGGATGAGGATTTCTCAGGATAGATCTGCTGGCACTTTGAATCTATCGCAAGAGCAGTACGTCGAGAAGGTACTGTCCAGATTCAGAGTTAATGATGCTAAACCCAGGACTACTCCATTGGCAAATCACATAAATTGTCAAAGGAGCAGTCATCGAAGATAGCTCAGGAGCGGGAACACATGACACTTGTTCCGTATGCTTCTGCAGTTGGGAGTATGATGTATGATATGGTCTACAGTAGACCTAACATAGCACATGCAGTGGGAGTTGTTAGCAGGTACATGGAAAACCCCGGGAAAGAGCATTGGGAAGCTGTGAAGTGGCTTTTAAGATATCTGAAAAGTACATCCAGTACTTCACTTTGTTTTGGCAATGGTGAAGTAATTCTGTAAGGTTTTGTTGATGCTGATCTTAGTGGGGATGTGGACTCAAGCATGAGCACTTCCGGATACATTTACACCGTAGGTGGTACAACAGTGAGTTGGATGTCCAGGCTTCAGAAGTGCGTTGCTCTTTTATCTACTGAGGCTGAGTATGTGGTAATAGCTGAAGCTGGAAATGAGATGATATGGCTGGTAGATTATCTGGAAGAACTGGGCAAGAAGCAGCTTAAGAAGATTCTTTACATAGATAGACAGAGTGCCATACAGTTGGTGAAGAACCCGGTCTATCATTCGAAGATGAAACACATTAGAAGACGGTACCATTTCACTCGTAGGACAGTGGAAGAAGGTGATATGTGTTTGAAAAAGATAGATGGTGCAAAAAATCCAAAAGACATGTTGACTAAATGTGTTGATGTTGGTAAACTAAGATTGTGCAAAACCTTTGCTGGCTTTCTGTAGTTGTGTCTATAGATATTGCGATGTGGCGAACATATTGATGATGGAGGAATATTTTTTATTTTTTTTTGAGAATGTAATTCTTGGATGACGGAATTAGTCTCCAAGTGGGAGAATTGTTAGGTTGTGGAGTCTGATTAATATGTGACATACTGTTATATATTAATGTTCATACTCCAAGTCATTAATATAAATAGCTTGTCCGCCGTGGAGGTTACCCACGGGTGTTACCACGAAATTAATTCTCTCTCTCTTAAAGAACTCTCTCTCTAGTGTTCTTCATCCTCTCCACAGATTTAGTGTGTGTGAACTGCTAGTTGATCCTAACATCTTAATCTTGGATCTTGGCACTTTCATTACAATGAAATTTGCTTTCCTTGTGATAGGTTCTGCTTTTCTTGGATCTTGGCAAAGCACACAAATATGGTTCAATCTACGCGTGTGATAAGTCTCGTGAACCTTCTAATATACCGGGTGGGGTCGAACAAATTAGATCTGGGTATGGAATTTAATTAGGATCCATTTTAATTAATTGGAGTTAAAATAATTATAAAAAGGTCAAAGGAATACAGATGTGACACGTGTTTCGCCGTTCGTGACGAGGGTATATTTGTACCTTTTCATTAACGGCAAAAATATATTTGTATCCAAAGTATGACAAAGAATATATTTGTATCATTTATTAAAGTTCGGGGATGCATTTATATTTTTTCCGAATTAATAAAATACAGTAGAAACTTCGTTTATTTGGTTTTGATTTTAAGCAAAAAAATAATCGAAAAAACTAAACCAAATTAATTATATAAATACCTATTTTGCACATCTTAATTTTTTATATTCTTGTTTTGAAATCTATGTGCGTTCACCTTTATGGTAATTCAATTTTTTTTGATGATTTTGAGCTATCCCCGTGAACTGTTTTTAATATAATAATATTTCAAAATATTAATTAAATTATTTTTTGATTGGTTAAAGTTACTTTGTGGCCAATCTATTTTATTCTTGATGGCCAAGTATTTTAATTACTTTGTGGTCAAGTTCTTTTATTTCTTGATGGCCAAGAACTTTAATTACTTTGTAACCAAGTGGAGTTTTTCCTACATTCCAATTACTACTATAAATATGGTTGCTAAGCTCAATTGATAATACGAAGAAAAACCTTCTTAATTCCTCTTTTCTCTCTTGCCCTTCCATTCACATTGTTAATTATATATATGATTTTTGTTATATTATATTCCCCACTTAATTTGCTGATTTTGTATCATTCATAATTGTTGATTCCTGTATCCTCTAATTAATTAGGGAAGACTTACTTAACTTTGGGTATCCTCTAATTAATTAAAGTACTTTTTTAATCCTGAAAAAATATCTCACATTGCGAAAATAGTTTCTTATGACAGTGCCTAGCACGACTCAAATATTTTATATGTTACTTAAAATATCATAATAGTTATTTAATTATTATTATTACTATTATTATTATTAGAGATAATACCCAATTAACCCCCTGAACTGTACCCAAAAAGGCTATGACACACCTCAACTTAAAGGTGGTCCTATTACCCCCCGAACTAATTAAAACTGAAGTTTTCACCCCCTTATTGCCTATGTGGCACATACGTGACACTTACGTGGTACAACACACTGAAGTGTCCACGTAGGCATACATGTGTGCCACGTATGTGCCACATAGGCAATAAGGGGGTAAAAATTCCACTTTTAATTAGTTTAGGGGAGTAATAGGACCCCCTTTAAGTTGAGGTGTGTCATAGCTTTTTTGGGTATAGTTCAGGGGGGTAATTGGGTATTTTCTCTTATTATTATTATTATTATTATTATTATTACTATTATCATTATTACTATTATTATTGTTGTTGTTATTATTATTATTGTAACTTGTTGATACTATTATATAAGAAATATTATTATTTATGCAATTCATTTATTTTCACAACTGATAGTGAAATTTATTATTGCTTCCCCAACAATCTAAGAAACTATGACATATAATATTGGTCCTAAGACTGTTGATAATACTGATGTTGGTGTTTTGGCTACTTCCACTCCAGTCAGTTTATCAGAAGATTATGGTACTGTAGAATGTAGGTATGAAAATAAATTTGGTTGCATGTGTAATGCTAAAAATAAAATCTTTATAAATGATGCATTTCAATTCAAGAGAATATGTGAAAGAAAGGACAATCCCACTAAGTCAAAAATAAATTGACTGAAATGAATGATATAATTATTGCGGTCATTTTAGAAATAAATATTGAGACCAACGTGAGAAATTGAGTGGTAGACTCTGGTGCTACTAGGACATTTGTATAAATAAAAATGATTTTGTATCATACACCCAAGTTGAGAAAGGAGAAGAAATTGTTTATCTTGGAAACTCGACAATTATTCAAGTTCTTGGAAAAGACAAAGTTTCTCTCAAACTCATATCTGGTAAAACTTTGGCATTGAGTAATTGTTGCAGTTCCTAATATCAGAATTAATTTAGTTTCTTTGGCATTATTAGAAAAAATTGGAATAAAGGTTATGAGGTCATATTAACTAAAAATATTATTCTTATTGAAAATGGACGTTATAATCATGGATTATTTATGCTTAATACTCATAGTGAAATTTCTAAAAATGTATCTACTTCTACGTATTTGACTGAGTCTATTCTGTATAGCATGGTAGATTAGGACATGTTAATTTCTCTTATATAAAGAATATGCAATCGCTTGATTTAATATATGGTTTAAACTCAAATAATTTTGATAAATATGAAATATATGTTGAAGCTAAAATTACTAAAAAGACATGTTTTTCAATTAATAGAGAAACTGAATTATTATCTTTGATTCACACTGACTTGGATGATTTAAAACAAACTATGACTAGAGGTGAAAAAAAATATTACGTAACTTTTATTGATGATTTTTCTAGATTCACTAAGTTATATTTACTTGGAAATAAATATGATGCATTTGATGCTTTTATTTCTTATAAAACCGAAGTTGAAAATCAACTTAGTAGAAAAATAAAGAGAATTAGATCTGATAGAGATGGACAATATGTATCTTTAAATGTTTTTTTTTTTGTGAAAAAGAAGGAAGTATTCATGAAGTAACTCGGACGTATTCACCTGAGTCTAATGATGTAACTGAAAGAAAAAATAAAACATTAAAAAATGATGAACTCCATGTTAATTAGCTCTAATGCACCTGATAATTTTTGAGGTGAAACTATTTTATCTGCATGTCTCTTGCAAAATAGAATCCCTCATAAATGAACAGGTAGAACCCTTAAGAATTGTGGAAAGGTTATAAACCTAATTTGAAATATTTAAAAGTATGGGGTATCTTGCTAAAGTTTTTTTGCCTGGACCTAAAAAAAGAAAAATAAGTTCTAAAACTATTGATTGCATGCTTATTGAATATGCTGAACATAGTGCTGCATGTAGATTTCTTGTTTTGAAAAGTGATGTGCTTGATAGCAATACTATTATTGAGACAAAAAATGTTGAATTCTTTGAAAATATCTTTCCACTTTGTGATAAAATATTTCATGCACCTGCGGGAAAAGAAAATGAATCTATCTTTAATATTGAGGATTTGAGAAGGAGTAAAAGGCCTAGAAAAGAATATTTTTCTTATGGAAATGACTTTCAAACCTTTCTTGTTGATAATGAACCATTAAATTATTTTGAAGCAATATCTTCTTCTGATGCTAAATTTTGGAAGTAGGAAATAAAAGTTGAAATTGATTCTATCATGAAAAATAATACATGAATTTTAACTGATTTACCTCCTGGTGTAAAAACTATTGGCTATAAATGGATTTTCACAAAGAAATTTAATTCTGATGGATCTATAGATATATATAAAGTTCATTTAGTAGAAGAAGGATTTGCTTAAAAACAAAACATTGATTATTTTGATACATTTGCACCAATGACAAGAATTTCTTCTATTCGATTACTAATCGCTTTGGCATCAATTCATAAGTTTTTTATTCATCAAATGGATGTAAAAACAGCTTTCTTAAATGGAGATTTAGAATAAGAGATTTATGTGGTTCAACCTAAAGGATGTGTAGTTCCTGGATAAGAAAATAAAGTTTGTAAATTAATTAAATCTCTTTATGGCCTTAAACAAGCTTCGAAACAATGGCATGAGAAATTTGATCAAGTCTTAATAAAAGATGACTTTTCTTCTATTATAGTGGATAAATGTGTTTACACTAAAGTAGTAGACAATAATTATGTGATAATTTGCTTATATGTTGGTGACATACTTATTTTTGATACAAATTTAAACATTGTGCAAACTGCTAAATTATTTTTGTCTACTAACTTTGCTATGAAAAATCTGGGTGAAGTAAATATAATATTGGGAGTTAAAGTTATAAGGAGTGACGATGGAATAATGTTAACACAAGAACATTATGTTGAAAGGATTCTTAAGAAGTTTGAATGTTGGGAGGTAACTCTTGTAGCTATTCCTTATGATTCTAACTCTAAATTGAAAAAGAATAATGGTGACCCAGTTGCTCCATCTAATTACGCACAAATTATTGAAAGTCTAATGCATTTGATGAATTTTACTAGGCCTGATATAGGTTATGCTGTGTACAGATTGAGTAGATATACTCATAACCCCAATAAAGAGCATTGATAAACATTAATGAGACTAATGAAATATTTAAAAGGAAATATGAATTATGGTATTCTATACAGTGGGTTTCCCTCTACTTTAGAGGGATATTGTGATGCAAACTAGATCTCTGATTCAGATGAGACGAAATTCACTAGTGGTTATGTGTTCACATTAGGTGGCGGTGTAGTATTATGGAGATCATCTAAGCAGACGATCATTGCTAGATCAACTATGGAATCAATATTTGTAGCTCTGGAGTTAGCTGGTACTGAGGTTGAATGGCTAAGAAATTTCATAGTGAATATCTCTTTTAAAAAGGATGATCCGTCGCCTCATAGCCCTTTTAAAAAGGATGATCTGTTGTCTAATATCCCTTTTAAAAAGGGATGATCTGGTGCCTCCTGTGTATATACACTGTGATTGTCAAGCCGTAATTGCTATTGCGAAGAATAAATCTTACAATTATAAGAGTAGACATATGATATTGAGGCATGATGTTGCTAAGCAGCTGCTGAGAGATGGAATAATTTCCATTAATTGTGTAAAGTCAGACTTGAATTCGGCCGATCCACTGATTGAACCTGTAGGAAGAAAATTAATTCTTCAAACCTCAAAAGAGATGGGGTTAAGTCCAATATGATTTTCAATAGAGATGGTAACTCAACCTATGTGATTGGTGATCCCATGAAGTAGGTTCATATGGGTAATAACAAGTAGATATTGACATTGTGCACTTACTGAGAGTGCTTGAACTAATACTTAAATTGAGGGATAGTTATTAGCTCTTAATAAATACTTATTCCTTATGGATGTTGTATTTAAAGTAGTGTGCACTTGATGAATTCACCTATATGAGAAGTGGAATGAGGCCGTTACTATGAGACTTCTGGCCTTAGTATCTAAAGCTCTTATGAATACCAGACACGCGCATGGCGCCTATTGGCGTATAGCCGTGTTGAACAATAATTATGAGGATCAAAATATGATTGATAAATTCCCTGGCTTACAATAAGAATTATTGGTCCACAGAAATTTTATATTTCACTAATAACTCTGTAAGTTAAATTTTATCGGTCTAAGTTTGGTTCATAGTCTAGAAGACACCAAACCTATTGCAGTTTGATCATACAAAATCAACATGTCTTAATCAAATCTTTTGAAATGGGCAGGATATTTCAAAAGATTAATTAAATTATTTTTTGATTGGTTAAAATTACTTTGTGGCCAAGTATTTTCAATCTTGATGGCCACGTATTTTAATTACTTTGTGGACAAGTTCTTTTATTACTTGATGTCCAAGAACTTTAATTACTTTGTGACCAAATAGAGTTTTTCCTACATACTAGTTACTACTATAAATATGGTTGCTAAGCACAATTAATAATATGAAGAAAAACCTTCTTAATTCCTCTTTTCTCTCTTGCCCTTCCATTCACATTGTTAATTATATATGGCTTTTGTCATCTTATTGTAACTCCCTGAGAGTACACCTTGGGCGTCACACGTGCTTACGACCCCGAAGGACCACAAGCTAACCCATGACCGGAATAATATGCGGAAGAAAGCTAAAAATGCCATAAGGTTCTCAAAATAATGAAATAATAACTGAGTATAACTAATAATAACATATGAAAACTGAATAATTGACTATGCTAGTCTGAAAGCCTCTAACTGTCTGAATATGGAGTTGATGGGACAAACCTCCAACTAACTCCGACTGAAATAACTAATGAATTGCTGGAATACTAAAATAGATAAACTCTATCCTCGAAATATGAGGACTCACCACTATATCTGCTGCTGATAGCCTGAGCTGCTAAGTACGGTCAAAAACCTGAGCATCCGAACCTATGATATGAGACATCGTACGTAAAAGAGAGAGTATGAAATCAGTACATGGAATGTACTGGTGTGCTATGTAAGGTAAGGCTGATATACATGAGTTCATATGCATGAGATGATAACTGACTGAATAAACATCATGAAGTAACTGGATGAGAGTACTAGCAAAACTTTAACTACTGAACATACTGAACATGTAATGCTGCACATATAGGTATACATTGTGTATCTGAAATTATACTGAAATTGAGTAATTAATTTTGATGGCTAAGTAACTGATAACTAATAGCCATGGTTATATAGAATTGACTGAGTTCTTTACTGAATACTGAGACTGAAACTGTAACTGTGGAAGTTTTCATCTAACCGACATACTCTGATATAAACTGATTTGGGGTCCAACCTGTGACCCCAGTTAGAAAGGTGTTAGCACTTTGTCATGGAATACTAACATTGCTGTGTCAACCCTAATCTGGCAGGAAAACTCAGGAAATATATTTATGATTGCGTCAACCCTAGTCTAGCAGAAAGACGACTTATCCTATGCTGGCTACATAGTTCTGTAACTTAGGGATTGCTACTAAGGGTCAAACCCTAACTGGAAGGAATGCCCTCATCCCCAGGTTTGCTCGGTGCTGAATCCTACTCCCAACTGAAAGACACTGATCACTAGATTGTACTAAGCTTGACTAAACTGACCCTGATCGTGTTGACTAACTGAACTAGACTGAGTTCACTGAGTTCTATTAACTGACTGAGTACTACTATTCTTGACCTTTGCTGGGACTATTCTATAACTACTGTAACTAAGTAAACAGTTAGATTTTGGGTAATAAATACTCGCAGGATTCGATAGCATAATTGATAAACTCATATCACAACTTTAGTAACACAATAATAGGTTATAATGCATAATTTACTCATATGGACATTATATCAAAGACTTGGGGAGCATGATTGCTATACATGAGAACTAACCACATAGGACATCATTACTACAACACGCAACTTGCAAATTCAAGGGTTTTAACATGAGAGATTCATAATCCAACACGCATGCTAACTTAATTTCATGGAACACATAAAAGAACTTAACTTGAAACCCATACAACAACACAAACATGAGCATAATTCAATTAATAACATGAGAATCATAATTCAAGTTTTGAAAAGGGTTCTTGAACTCCAAGGGTGAAAGGAAACCCAAGGATGAACACCTAACATACCTTGAAATTTGAATTTGTAGGAATTGTTGATGAATTCTTGAGACTTGGACTTGAAGTTAATGAACCTTGGGTTTTTTTCTTGAGAGATTTTGGAAAGAATGAATGTATTTTGCCCTTTTGAAAGCTTAATTTTGTGTTTTAGCTGAATTGGGTGAGGGGAAAAGAACCTAAGTGCCCTTGGAAAATCCTAATTTAATGAGCAAAATATGCCCAGTGGCGCGACTGGCGCCGCGTCAATGGTGTCGACGTGATTGCCGATGCGCCGCGTCGATACTGTCGGTGCGATAGCCAATGCGACGCGTTATGATCGTGTTGACTTACTATTTTGGTCATCCAAACATGACTTAAATGATGTTTGAAAAATTCAAAACTCACCCAAGATAATCTATTGACATCCTTGATCATGACTCAACTTAAAAATCAACATTCTAAGGTTGTAAGGATCTAAAATAAGATCCTTCAATTACGAAGGCTAAAAATGATTCTAAGTCGTAATACTTAGCTAAATTTTTCTAAGTCTGGGACCCCTTATTACAAGCTATATGGGACTTAATTGAACTAGAACTTTTACGGTGTCTTACAATATCTTCTTCTTGGGAACATTCATCCATGAACGAGACTGAATAAACTGAGAGAAACCAAGGAATTATACTTACACTGACATGCATAACAGAAACATGACTGAATTCTAGAGACATGACACATGACTGAACTATTTTATGAATGCATGAATGATATGGGAATGTTATGCAGCTGTAACTGAGCATGGAATATAGTAAATCTAAGAAAGGCTGTTACCTTAGGTTGAGTCTGAGTTTGTGGAGAATAGGTGAGGATACTTAGTTTGCATGTCTGCCTCTTCTTCCCAAGTATCTCCCTCAAGGTAGTGATTCCGCCAAAGAACTTTGACCAAAGGGACTTCTTTGTTCCATAGTCTGAGAATCTAACGATCAAGGATTTTGACTGGGATTCCTCATAAGAGAGACTGTTCTGAACATCTACACTCTCTACGGGGACTACAACTGCTGGGTCACCTATGCACTTCTTTAGCAAGGAGATGTGAAACACTGGGTGCACTGATGCTACGTTAGCAGGCAACTCAACCTCATAGGCTACCTTTTCGAAATGACTCAGAATCCTATAAGGACCAACATATCGGGGACTAAGCTTCCCCTTCTTACCAAACCTCTTTATCCCCTTTATGGTAGAGATTTTTGAATAAACATAATCACTAATCTCAAATTCAAGGTCTTTTCGTCTTACATCTGCATAAGATTTCTGTTGGCTCTAGACTGCCTTAAGCCTCTTCCTGATTAACTATACTTTCTCTAAATCATCAATAACCAAGTCAGGCCCTACTATTGTGGCCTCACCTACTTCAAATCAACTAATGGGAGATCTATATCTTCTCCCATAAAGAGCCTCAAATAGAGCCATTTGAATACTCGAATGATAGTTGTTATTATACGGGAACTCAATTAAAGGTAAGTGGTCATCCCAACTGCCCTTAAAGTCACTGACACATGCTCTCAATATATCTTCTAGAGTCTGAATGGTCCTTTCTGCTTGACCATCTGTCTGAGGGTGGAAGGTTGTTGTCACGCCCCAAAATCCCATCGGGCCGGACTGGCACCCGAAGCCAAGAAGGCCCGGGAGAACCCGTTCAAATACCTGTACTTTCACTTACATGTCACCAAAAATTTGGACAGCACTTCATTGCATATAGAAGGGTCTAATTACTTGTATCAGCACAAATATATATATATATAATACTTGGCCTTCGGGGCTACCACATATACAAATATAACATCACTATATAAACTTTCATGACTTTACCCTTCCTTATGTCTACAAAGCCTCTAGGATATACATGACATAACTAGGGTCGGGACAAACCCCCGCCCACACATGACTCCTGTACAACAACAAAACATACGGGACCGACTTGGAAAGCTCCGAAGCAAACTGGAGCTCACCAACAATAGCTGTATGACCTGGCTCCTATCTATGCTGTGAATGAGCTGAAGCAACTGTGCCTGCAGCATGAAATACAGGTCCCCATGGGGGACGTCAGTACGAAATATGTACTGAGTATGTAAAGCTGTAGATAATCACATATGATATAAGAGCTCAATAGAAATCAGAAACAAGTGAATAAGTCGTAATAGGAGTAGACCACACTTACTAGAACTTGTGACAACCTGTACATTGTATTTATTCAATCACTTTACCTTCGTTCTTATCGTCTTTGTAATCATTACTGTACTATATTGTGACCATTAGGCTGCCTCCAGTACATATCAACTGGGATCGAACCATGCTAGGCTTATGCCCCTGGGATACCACCCATAAACACATAAATAGGGATCGACCCATGCTAGGCTTATGCCCCTGGGATACCACCCGATAAGAGAGAATTCCCATCACTTAGTTCAATTAATCTTTGAGATTGTTATTTCGATCGCCACCACATTTTTGATACTTTGAAACAATGATACATCAATAGGAACCAAGTAATAGACCTTCTATACAATAACGATGTAATAAAGACTCATTGGTACATCAACAATGTGTTTCAGAATCATCAATATCACAACAATGAAATAAGAGCCTTTTGGTATATCAATGAAACATTTTGACACTTTATAGGATGGAAACAAATTCATTGGTAACGTAGAACAATACATGTTTTTGGACAACCTCGGAATCTTACTTGATGGAACATTGGTGTTTTCATGCCAGAGAACATTGTTAGAGTATGCTTTACATACCTCGTCGTAGATTCGTATACCAATTCAACACAACTTCCCGCCTTTACAAATCACTTATCTACAATGAAATGTTTGGCATCTAGTATTAGCAACCCAACACCACAATTCTCTTCCATAATTCCATACAACCAATATTTGCAAAGCATTCCAAAAACCAACTTGAACAATAGGTTTATCTGTATATATATATATATATATAATCATCATTTCAATACCACATCATCACACCAAATTCCTTCACAATTCAACATAATCCAACCATGCACAAGAATAATCCAACATCATTTCCAATCATCTTTCAACAACAATCAAATAATACACTTCTTATGCTCACATGCATATATATACATATCCATATAAATAACACCAACATAATTTACATCCTTACCATAAAATGGCCCTTTTGATTTCAAAGTCCTGTTGGCATAAATAAGGGGTGCTTCTCGAAGCCCTCGAGACGGTGAACACAACTACGGAATCAATTTGCATTTTCTACGGTTGAATCACAAGATAATTGGAGTTGAAATTTGGCTAGGGTTTCTTAGTCTTCAATAATGGATGATAAATAATGGATATGAGGCTAAGTATATGTATATAATGATCAATTTTCATTCATGAGGTGATGGAAAATGACCATATTGCCCTTAAAATTTTAAGTAAATCCGAATCTGTCCATGGTGGATTATTTTGACAAGCTAATGTAGATAGACCATAACTCTTTGCTCCGATATCGGATTTGGGTGTAATTGGTATAGTTGGAAAGATAATTCAAAGGGATTTCATTTCATATAAAGTAGGCCACCCTGTTTTTCCTGTACAAGGAGTTATGATCGTTTGAAGTTGACCCTAAAAATCTGTTTTGAGAGGCTGAAGTAAAACGAGTATAACTCATTACTGAGATGTCGGATTTGGATGAAACCAATTGCATTGGAAAGAAGACTCAAAGATATTTCTTTTCATAGGTGGAAGATCTCCCAGTTCATTATATTAAGGGAGTTATGAGCATTCAAAGTTGACCCAAAAAACTAGCAGGCCTCAGTAGTTTGTGTGCAGGAAATTTTCCTGCACATTTACTATTTACCATATCCCGGCCACCGTTTTATAGTTTCGAACGTGCTCGATTATATCCGAAACTTATCCATTTTTGGAAATCTTTATATCGTTGGAAAGCTTATTCAATAACCTTCGTATGGAACCATCGACGGGCAAATTCCGGTATAAATAAAATAAAAAATTAATTCCATATAAATAAGACCAATACACGTACTTGAATACGCCAATACATGTACTTGAATACGGGGTGTTACAGTTGTACTAAGATGAACTTGGGTACCAAGACCCTTCTAGAAAGCTTTCCAAAAGTGAAAGGTGAATTGCATACCTCTATCTAAAATGATGGACAATGGGACATCGTGTAACCTAACAAACTCTTTAATATAGAGCTTAGCGTAGTGGTCGACTGAATAAGAGGTATGAACTGGCAAAAGATATGTTGATTTGGTCATCCTATCCATAATAATCCAAATCGAATCATGTTGTCGATGAGTACGAGGCAAACCTGTCACGAAATCCATGTTCACTTCTTGCCACTTCCATATGGGAATACTGAACTCCTGCATGAAACCACTAGGCCTTTGGTGCTCTATTTTCACCTACTGACACATGGAGCACTTAGCAATAAACTCTGCAATGTCTCTCTTCTTCCCACTCCACCAATAGATCTCCCACGAATCGCGGTATATCTTAGTGGCCCCTGGATGAATAGAGTAACGTGCACCATGAACTTCTATAAGAATTTGCTGCCTCAATCCATCTACACCTGGCACACAAAGTTGACCCTGGCAGCGTAACAGACCATCTCCCCCTTGGGAGAAAACCTCTACTTTCTGATCTCTGACTGATTCTTTTAACTTGACTAGATTGGGATCTCTATCTTTCTTTTCTTTCACTTTGGAAACCAAAGATGATTCTGAACTATTCCGCACCTAAACACTTCCCTCATCCGAATCAACCAAATGGACACCTAGTCTGGCAAACTAATGAACTTCCTGAACTAACTTCTTCTTACCATCCTCAATATGAGCAACACTACCCATAGACAACCTACTGAGGGCATCTTCCATTACATTGGCCTTGCCTAAATAATACAGAACACTCATGTCATAATCTTTCAATAACTCTAACCACCTTCTCTGATGCAAGTTCAGGTCTTTCTACGAAAATATATACTGCAGGCTTTTGTGGTCTGTGAATAAATCAACATGTACCCCATACAAATAGTGACTCCAAATCTTTTAGGCAAACACAACAACTGCTAATTCAAGATCATGGGTAGGATAATTCTTTTCATGGGGCTTAAGCTTTCTAGAGGCGTAGGCCACAACCTTACCCTTCTGCATCAAAACACACCCCAAGACAACTCTGAAAGCATCACAATATACAATAAATCTATCTGAACCATTGTGTAAAGTCAAAACTGGGGTTGTAGTGAGTCGAGTCTTTAACTCCCGAAAACTCTTCTCACAAGAATCTGACCACTGGAACTTGACTTTCTTCTGAGTCATTCTAGACATGGGGGATGCAATAGATGAAAATCCTTTAAAAAACCATCGGTAATAGCTAGCTAAACCCAAGAAACTCCCGATGCCTAATGGAGAGATAGGTCTAGGACAGTTTCTTACTACTTTGGTCTTTTGAGAATTAACTCTAATGCCATCATTGAAAACTATATGGCCAAGGAATGCTACTGAACTTAGCCAAAACTTACACTTACTAATTTGGTGAACAACTGATGGGCTCTGAGAGTTCGTAACACTATTCTGAGATTGTCTGCATGATCATGTTCATTGCAAGAGTATACACCAATATCATCGATAAAGACTATGATGAACATATCCAAGTATTTCTTGAACACGCGGTTTATCAAGTCCATGAAAGCTGTTGGGAAATTGGTAAGACCAAATGACATGACTAGGAATTTGAAGTGACCATACCAAGTTCTGAAAGCTATTTTCAAAATGTCACATTCTCTTACCCAAAGCTGATGATAGCCTGATCTGATGTCTATCTTAGAAAAGTAACTGGCACCCTGAAGTTGGTCGAATAAGTCATTGATTCTAGCAAGTGGGTACTTATTCTTGACTGTGACTTTGTTCAACTGATGGTAATCTATATACATTCTAAGAGAATTGTCTTTCTTTCGCACGAATAAGACTGGTACGCCTCAAGGAGATATGCTGGGCCTGATAAATCCTTTATATAAGAGGTCTTTCAACTGTTCTTTTAACTCTTTAAGTTCAGCTGGAGTCATTCTGTATGGTGGGACAAAGATGGCCTGAGTATCAGGAAGAAGGTCTATTCAGAAGTCAATTTCCCTTTCAGGAGGAACTCTGAGGAAATCTTTGGGAAACACATCTGGGAATTCACTTATGACTGGAACTGACTTAAGGTTAGGAGTCTCAGAACAAGAGTCTTTGACTCACACCAAATGATAGACACACCTCTTGGGTACCATTTTCTTGCTTTAAGGTATGAAATAAGTGGACCCTTAAGTGCTGTAGTACTACCCCTCCATTCAAGGACTGACTCATTCGAGAACTGAAAATAAATAATTTTGCTTCTATAATCAACTGAAGCATAGTATGAATGGATCCAATCCATGTCGATAATGACTCCAAAATTCGTCATCTCTAACTCTACTAAGTTTGCTGAAGTAACTTTCTAAGATACCACAATCGGACAGTTCCTGATAATCGGACAGTTCCTGTATACTTGCCGGTCTATGATAGATTTACCTACTGGGGTAGAGATTGACAAGGGTTCTTCTAAAATTTTGGGACTGACTCTGAAGTTTACAGCTATATAAGGAGTTACAAAGAACAAAGAAGTTCCTAGATCAAGAAAAGCATAAACATGTAAATGGTAAACTTGTAACGTACCAGTGACCACATCAGGAGAACTTCCTGATCGTATTAGGACTGGAGTGCATAGAGCCTGTTTGGGCGTTGCCCATAGGTGGCACAGGAAGCGGCACCCTACTGAGATGGGTGATCGGACAAAACTGAGGGATGATTATGCTGACTCTGTAAATCGACTTGAGGAAACTCTCTGATCCTATGGCCTGGATTACCAAACCCAAAAAACATGTAGCTACCAGTCCTACAGATACCCTGATAATTTCTGGCATATTTCTAGCAAGGAGGATTTGTTCAAGCACTTTCACACTACCCTAAGATTTATAGCCTAGTGCCCTATCCCTATTTCCATTTCTAAATTTAGGCACCGGAGCACTGGCTGAGGATGGAGCTAGGACTGAAGATTTTAGGCAAAAATAAGGATGATTTCCACCTTCTGACTTAGGCTAAGCAAAACTAAAGCTACCCATTCTAGACCTGTTGTTCTCTCTCTCTTTCTCTTTAGTCTTCTGTTCCTTAATCTGTTAAGCATGGACTATCAACCTAGCCAAGTCCATCTCTTTAATCAACATTGTGGTCCAACAATCCTTGGCCACACTATCAGACACACCAAGCACGAACTTGCTCTTCTTAGACCTGCTATCAACTACCACATGAGGAGCATACTTGGCCAACTGAGTAAACTTAAGGGAATACTCTTTCACACTCATGTTGCCCTACTTCAGATTGACAAATTTTAACACCTTAGCCTCCCTTTAATCCAACAGAAAGAACCTCTCTAAAAAGAAAGTAGCAAACTTCTTCCACTCTATAGGCCCTGCATTTACGTCCATATCTACCTACCACAGCTTAAACCATGTATGAGCCACATCCAGCAACTGATAGGCAGCTAACTCAGCACTCTCACTAGTGATTACCCTCATAATGTTTGTTACCTTCTGCACTATGGCAAGGAATTTTTGTGGGTCCCCTTAAAACCTAGACCCTTAAAATAAAGGGGGATTTATTCGGGTGAAGTCCCAAATTCTAGCTGCAGTAGTATTGCCCACTGGGTTGGCCTAAACAGTAGCTGGTCGAACATTCTAAGCTACTACAGAATGGTCTATATTTGTAAAAGGTGCTCTGAATTTTGCATGAGAAGCGTGCTTATTCAGGGAATCTTCCTAAACGGGCGGAGGTGTTGGCTGGTTCCTAGTCCTTCTTTTGTTGGTCTTTCTGGGAGGTATATTCTGTAAATGGAAGGAAAAGTTGGATTAGATAGATAGTTTAACTTGAGATTATGCTCACCCACCGATATGAATACTTAAAGAAGGGAACGTTTTCCTTAAAATGCCTTCTCTTGTCCATAAATGTGGCGCACTACACACTCATGTACAAGACTATACTTGATGTAGATTTTAGACTCCATAGGACTATTTAGAACCTTAGTCTCTAATACCAAGTTTGTAACGCCTCGAGAGTTCAACCTGGGCATCACATGGTGCTTACAACCCTGAAGGACCACAAACTAACCCATGAGTGGTACCTGTTGTGAGCACTGAATATAATACTGGAATATATATACGTAAGAAATTTGAAAATGCCATAAGGTTCTCAAAATACTGAAATAATAACTGAGTATAACTAATAATAACATCTTAAAATTGAATAATTAACTATGCTAGTCTGAAAGCCTCTAACTGTCTGAATATGGAGTTGATGGGACAAACCCCCAACTAACTCTAACTAAAATAACTCCTGTACTGCTGGAATACTGAAATACATAAACTCTGTTCTCTAAATATGAGGACTCACCACTATATCTGCTACTAATAGCGTGAGCGGCTAAGTACGGTCAGGAACTTAAGCGTCCGAACCTATGATATGAGACATCATAGTACAAAAGAGAGAGTATACGATCAGTACATGAAATATACTGGTATACTAAGTAAAGTAAGGCCGATAAACATGGGTTCATATGCATGAGATGATAACTGACTAAATGAACATCATGAAGTAACAAGATGAGAGTATATGTAAAACTGTAATTACTGAACATGCAATGTTGCACATATAGGTATACATCGTGTATCTGAGATTATACTGAAATTGAGTACTGAATTCTGATGGTTGAGTAACTAATAATTAATAGCCATGGTTCTGTAGAACTGGTTGAGTTCTCACTGAATACTGAGATTGAAACTGTAATTGTGGGAGTATTCATCTAACCGATATACCCCGATATAATTTAATTTGGGGTTAAACCTGTGACCAAGTTGGAAGGGTGTTAGCACATTGCCATAGCATACTAACAATACCGTGTCAACTCTAATATGGCAGGAAGACTCAGGAAATATATATATGATTACATTAACCCTAGTCTGGTAGGAGGACAACTTACCCTATGTTGGTTATGTGGTTCTGTAACTTAGGGATTGCTACTAAGGGTCAAACCTTAAGAAAGTGCCCTAATTCCTAGGTTCACTCGGTGTTGAATCTTACTCCCAACAAAAAGATAATAAACTGACCCTAATCATGTTGACTGACTGAACTAGACTGAGTTCACTGAGTTTTGTCAACTGACTAAGTACTACTGTTCTTGGCCTTTACTGGTACTATTCTATAACTATTGCAACTAAGTAAACGGTTAGATTTAGGGTAATAAATACGCCCATAACTCAATAGCATAATTGATAAACTCATATCATAACTTTAGCAACACAATAATAGGTTACAATGCATAATTTACTCATATGAACATTTTATCAAACACTTGGGGAACATGATTGCTATACATGAGAACTAACCACATAGGACATCATAACTACAACATATAACTTACAAATTCAAGGGTTTTGACATGAGAGATTTATAATTCAACGCACATGCTAACTTAATTTCATGGAACTCATAAAAGATCTCAACTTGAAATCCATACAACAACACAAACATGAGCATAATTCAATTCATAACTTGGGAATCATAATTCAAATTTTGAAAAAGGTTCTTGAACTCCAAGAGTGAAAGGAAATCCAAGGACGAACACCTAACATACCTTGATTATTGAATTCATGGGAACTGTTGATGAATTCTTGAGACTTGGACTTAAAGTTGATGAACCTAGTATTTTGTTCTTGAGAGGTTTTGGGGAAAAAATGTATTTTGCCCTTTTAGATGCTTAATTTTGTGTTTTGGCTGAATTGGGTGAGGGAAAATGAGCTAAATGCCCTTAGAAAATCATAATTTAATGAGTAAGTAACGCGACTAGTGCCGCACCGCGTCGATGCGATTGTCGTCGTGTCGTATCGATGTTGTTGACGCAATAGCCAATGCGATGCATCATGATCGCGTTGACTTTCTGTTTTGGTCATCCAAACACGACTCAAACGATGTTCGAAAAATCTAAACTCATCCAAGATGACCTATTGACATCCCTGATCATAAATCAACTTAAAAATCGATATTCTAAGGCCGTAAGGATCGAAAATAAGATCATCCAATTACGAAGGCTAAAAATGATTCTAAGTCTTAATACTTGGATGAATTTTTCTAAGTCTGGGACCCCTTATTACAAGCTATATGAGACTGAATTGAACTAAAACTTTTACGGGGTTTTACATTTATATTCCCCACCTAATTTGTTGATTTTGTATCATTCATAATTGTTGATTTTTGTATCCTCTAACTAATTAGGGAAGACTTACTTAACCTTGGGTATCCTCTAATTACCTAGGGAAGTGCTTGTTTAATTCTGGGGAAATATTTCACATTGCCGAGATAGTTTCTTAAGACAGTGCCTAGCACGACTCAAGTATTTTATATGTTACTTAAAATATCATAATAGTTATTTAATTATTATTATTATTATTATTATTATTATCATTATTACTATTACTATTATTGTTTTTATTATTATTATTGTAACTTGTTGATACTACTATATAAGAAATACTATTATTGATGCAGTTCATTTATTTTCACAACAGATAGTGAAATTTATTATTGTTTCCCAACATGAACTTGTCGTCATAATTTACTTTAGCACTTTAACTTTATAGATAATTATTTACCCCCCCTCCCCCAAGTAACTTTCACGTGAATTATATTGCCCCTTTAATGACTGCTGTGACAAAATGAAAAAAAAATCAAAGCACGTTTTGATAAAAAAAGTTTTAAAAAAAAGTGGTGCCAACTTTTAACCACCCCCTTTACTTCTCCTTCCTCTATTTCTTTTTTTTTTTTGGGCTCCTATCCATTAACAATCTCCAATCAAATACATGTCAAAATATTTTCTTATGGGTTTCTACAATAAGGTCATTTTCTTATACAAAAAATTTTAAGAAAATTTAATTAATTCTATCAAAATCAATTTTTCTCAATAGCTAAATTAACTTCATAATTATCAAATTTTTATTTCAGTTGAAACAATTAAAAATATCCATTTAAAAGATACTGATAAATTCATATTGAAATTGAACCAGAGGAGAAAATCACAAGAAAGAAATTGAATCAGAGAATAAAATCGAAAGCACGGTGGTCAAGAACGGCAGAGAGGTGGGGGTAACCTACAGGTCAAGAATGACCTGGGGTGGGGGTAGGGGAGAGGGGAGAGTTGCAGGTTAGCAATGCCGGGAGAGGGGGGAGGGAGTTATCAACAACGGCGATGTGGGGTGGGGCTGGGGATTTGGGGGTGGGTGAGGGGAGAAAGTTTTTATTTTTTTGTTTACATATATCTATAATCTATATCTATAATAGATTAAAATTGTGAAGGGCCTTAGAATCTATAATCTATATCTATAGTATATTAAAAGTGTGAAGGGCCTTAGAAATATTATTTAAACTTTTTGCCCTTCATTAAAAGTCTTTGTTTTAGAAAAAATCGTCTTTTCACTATTCTTTTAAATACTTAAGAATTAAAAATTAATTAAATATATTTATGGTAAAAAATTTTAAGGTTTTATTTTGTATTTTGGTAAGTTTTTTTAAGGTTTTATTTTTGTATTTGGTTGTACTACACTTTTCCAAACAAAGAGGTTTTGTTCTTGTAAAGGTTTAATTTTGTATTTTGGCGTACTATTTAATCTAAGGGCCTTATATTTTTTTCTTATATTTCAACATGCTTTTTCTCTTTTACCAACAAAAGTTGTGCTTAATCAACAGTTGTTAATGGATTCATCCCTTTTAATAACTTTTCGTATTTTTTCTTTCAGTTGAAAATTTTTGATCGAAAAATTGAATGAAACAAGCATAATGTTATTGAATGATATATTTAGAAAAATCTAAGTTTTATCTCTTTACTTTTATTTTTCTTTGTTTAGATTAAAATTCTGTATAATCTTTATTATAAGAGTAGCATATAGATCTTTTTATGTAATTATGTTCATATGCATATTAATTGTTTATAGAGAAGTAACTTTACGGATTCTAAGCTTAACAAACTGTCTTGAAATCTTCATTATAAGAATAACATATAT